>NW_022476001.1:375946-472474 GCF_009193645.1 Aspergillus pseudonomiae
TTTTTTTTTTTTTTTTTTTTTTTTTTTTTGTTTTGGTTTTTGTAAAGGTGGGTAATTAATAACTCTATATCAACGCAGAAAAGTGGGTGGAAGAGGATCAAACACAAAAAAACATTCTAAAAGGCATAAAAAATCAAGAGTAAACGAGGGGAGGACGTGGCAGCCTGATTTATCATCGTCACAAAAGAACAATTAAGATAAGAATGAAAAGTATAGTAACAATGTTTAATCAAAAAGGAAGAAAGAAAATGGGCTCAGACCTTCTGACGTCTCGTTTACGACAACTGTGCATACACGTGCCTGAGGTGTGTATGCGAATATGTAAAATGAAGTAGCAGCAGTAGCAGGAAATGATGCGATGGAGGATACTTTTATTGCCCTTGTCAAAGGGGGAGGCGGTGGGTGAGATCGATGATGTTCAAAGAAAAATAGTAGATATTAACGGGAATAAGATGGAAAGACGACAGGGATCCGAGGAACCTAGCGAGGAGAAAATGGGATAGGGTCGGACGACGATCTGGGTTTAATAAGGGAATTTAATATCACCAACACATTCGTGGGGAGAAGCTTCTTCGTGGTTGATTGAGGATCGGTGGACAGCGCGGGGTTTTGATTTCTTTAGTACTGGAATAGCTAGTGGTGAAACTAATAGGGTCTTGTTGGTAGAAAACATACCACTAGTCACGGCTTGCTCCAGTCAGAAGCCTTAAAAGAAGGTAATCCATGGAGTGTAGCCGATCAGAGGGTTAAGAAAAATAAGAAATTATGGGCAAATTGAATAGCACACAAACCAATAAAAGAAATACGGTCAGTGGACTTACTTACGACGGGGCTGTCATAGGACGATGCGGGAATGGAGTTTGTGGGTGGGGAGGGAAAACGAGAGAAGGGTAGGAAAAAAAAAAAAAAAAAAAGGGAAAAAAGGAAAATGAAATGACCTGCACATGAAGTAGAAACTAATGAAATTCGGCCCTGGTTCAAATGTCAATAATGAGAATCTGCAGCCGATGGGTGATAAAAACAACAGACTAAGAATTAGAACAAGTAGTTATAGTATATAATTTTGTAAAAAAAAAAAATCTAAGATCTCGTAATTAAAAAAATTAAAAAACTGAGCGTGATATACCAAGAAGAGAACTCAACTTACTGATAACCACCAGTCTAATAGGGTTAATCAAGAGAGTAATGATCAATGATCATGAATGGAGGTGAGGTGGTGGACGTCAGTTAGCGTAGCAAATGCAGCGGAACAACCGGTTAAGTGGTTGGTTTGAACTTGTATGGATCCTCAAATGACGATCCATCCAGAAGCTACTTTGTTTTATCTTTTTATTTATTTATTTTTTATTATTACTAGTATACATACAGAGTATATATATTTTTTTACTTTCTTCCTTTCCCTCCCCTCGGTGTCTCTGCCTCTTTCAGGACCCTGATATTACTGAACTTTCCCTCGTCTATCTATTAGTCGATTATCCTACCTATCCATCAGTATGAGGTCTGTCCTTCGTACAGACGATCAAACTACCTTACTGCCGTCTTGTCAGGAAGAACCCCGATACTACTGGCACTGACAATATGCCGCTGCTCCATGATTGGACGGAGAAACACTAGTTACGGTGACTTCCAGACTTACCCGACATCACCGGTGATATTTCGCAGAAGTGGATCATGAACTTGATACCAACGTGCGGTTCTTCGACTATTGGCATTTTCCCCCATGGTTATAACTCAAGAAGGTGCCCAAACCAAGTGAGATGGCAAATAGCTTCATACGCTTTCTTCTGTTGGATATAGTGGTATGAAACAATAGCCAGAATTCGGAACGACCATCCGGTCCCATTCGATCCAATGCAAATGCCGAACGGTGTTTGTTCGATTGGGGGCTGTGAGATCTTCGGTGATAGTGGTGGTAGTAGTGCGTCTCCAGGACAGTCTTGCTCAAAATCCCTTCCTTTTTTTTATTTTTGATTTTTGATTTTTAATTTTAGTTTTCCTTTTCTGCTTTTGAATTCCTCGTTCCTTGGTCTTGTCGACCTGCATCTCAACATCTCCACGGGATTAAGCCGAGGGCTCAGATCGCAACTGTCTGTGCAGAACTCAACCATAGAAACTCAGGCGGGCAACATGTAATCCCCGTATTCGATAGACACAAAGAAGGGACATAACGAGGACTCACCCGATCTGAATGCAACGTCCTCGATCTCCATGCAGTGGAAAGCGGCCACATGTCCCGGCATGGATGACAAACGCTGGGTGGAGCGACACTAAGCGGAAACTAACGCCGCTGTTGAGAACTTGAGATTCGCTCTAACAAGCTCACTAGTTCAGCGCCATACACCGTCCTGCCTTCGGAAGAGGAGTACGAACTGGGTCTTTGCTAACTCCGAATAGTATTAGAGACGACGACCCAAGGGGGGGTTACACTTCAGCAATCGATTCTAATCTAAAATCCTTTCGTCGGTCCCTGTTACTTGCCGTCTTGCATGCAGCATACGAGTGCGGAGTAAGTGATACTTGCTCACTGGCTAAAGATTCCGGGTAACTTTGCGTGTCCCGCTTTAGGAGAAAATAATGGATTATCTTAACCAGCCCGATGGGGGCTCTTTCCAGTGGGCGCATCCCTATTCCAGTGTCCCATTCACGGTTGTATTCGATGATCGATCCAGGATTCCAGACCCATTCCCAGCGTCAAGTTAATGTTGAGCTACTCTATAAGGCCTCCAATGATCGTATTACGTTGTCAGTGCCTCAAAGAAGCAACGTTACGATGATCACGCTAGGATCGTGATTATGCGGATAGACATCCTCAATCACCTATAGATTGTACCCTACCACCCTATAAGCTGCGGCGCTATAACTCAAATACTATGAGCCACTGGGTAAGATACCTAAGTGAGATCAGACCACCACCGCGAGCAATCCTGGTCAGTGGAATGAACCGCCTGACGCCCGCTGGCCCATCTGGCCGGCACACCCATGCCCTCGGCTACCAGCTTCTCCAACCCGTCAGGTTGGAGCGAAAATTCGCTCTTTTTTTGTTTTGTTTTGTTTTTTTTTTTACCATTCTCCTCTTCTCTTCTGTATGCGTCTAGGGTTTGCCAATCCTCATGCTCAACTTCGCACCGTCCAGGATGATTTTCGATCCAACTAGAAGCAGGCTTGCATATGCTACCTCGGCTGTCGCTCCGAAGCCATTGCCCTTCCGGACGGATTTGTGATTTGGTATTCGTCCGTGAGCTTCTTATACTCACTACCTAGGTACCTTAGGTACCTACCCTGGGTCGCATGCTAGCGGTTGCCTCTCTGTCTCTCTCAGTTTCTCCCTTTTGGTTACATCCCGCCCCGTTGCACATACTCCTCGGGTACCTGAATGCCGGGATGATTTCTGTTTTACAACTGTCCAGCCCAATCAACTACCCACAGAGAGATATCCATCGGACTGGAGCTCGGAGTTCCGGCTGTCAATCCCAATCCCAGTGTGCTGGAATACTGCTTTTCCTTTTCCCCACCTAGTCAATATACACAGACAAACAGTTTGAAACACGGCCAACAGAAAATCAAATACAACCTAGGCAAATGCACGAACGACACCCACAGCAAGAAAGTCACCCCTGTACTTAGAGATTGGATGTGATCACAGTCGCAGTCATATTCCAATTATCTACGGTTTAGATCAAGGAGGCTTACTGAATGTCGCCACTTCTATATGGTTCATTTTTCGTGACCTATGGGTAACGGGCCAAGATGAGCAGCTCAACATCCATAATCCAGGTACTTAAATCAAGAGAGTTAAGGTCCAAAGTGGGTGGATGCAAACCCCGGAGATTCCTCGGTGCCTTAACCGTCCAGACAAGGATGAAGATTCGGTATAACTAGTGCTATTATGATGTGACCGATTACAGGCCAAGGATCCCTCCAATGGTAGGTACCTGACATTGACGCCTATCAGAACCTACTCTGACACTGAGTCGGTACCTAAACGACACGTAAGTAACATACCTCATCACCAAACGTTAAGTGATAGCTTCCGTCCAATAGCACCACTATCGCACACGCAGGGACCCCATTGACTACTAGCTTCTAGTAGCTGATGGACTCCAGGAAGCAAACAAACTCCAGGTCTACCGAGCATGTATCATGTATATCCACATCATAAGCTAACGTTATCGTCACCGTGCCTGTATCCACTAATCAAAAAAAAACCCCCCCCCAACCCAAGTTGTTCTAAGCGCCTCGGGAACGAACAATGAAAAGCATAGAGAAAAGAAGGTAAAAAAAAAAGGGAAAAACAAGAAGGCCCACGGGACTTCTCCGTTTCCCTCCTAACACGATAGCCCAACCTTCAGTGGGGCAAACTAGTATTATTCGATGGCAGGCGGCCAATTTGTTGAAAGTACTCCAGTAACCAGGTTCTGTTCCCTCTTGGCAAGGCGAGGGAGAAAAAGAAAACAATGAAATTAACGAACGCACACACGCAATTTTCTACTATCAACTCCACTCGGCCGCAGTGCCCTATAATTGTATGAATTATTACTACCTGCACTCCTATGTTGCGACAATGGTGGACATGATCCTTCCAGTTTAGCAATAATTATCATAAGAGAGAGAGAAGCAGATGTTTTGCCCCTCCCCACCACACCATTTACATCCAATAATTGTTCCCACTTCTGCCGGTTGATCGCCTATTTTTATATTAAATCGTTCTGTAGCATCCCTGTCGTTGTGGTTTCTTCGCTGAATCATTGACTGGCCCCATTAGCCATTTAGTTCACGCAAGGCGTTTAGTTAACTATGTCGGTACGACCCGTGTCTCCATTCCACCATATCTAACTTTTGATCAGAGCTGCTGACACCCGGTGGAAATCCGACTTGTCACTAGTTATTATCTTCTCCGATATCAATCTTGATGTGACCCCAGTGGTCTGCTATACACCGAGTATACCTCCAGGCTTCGTAAGACAATATCCATTCCTGGATCTGATTCCTGGTCCATGCATAAGGAAACAGAAGAACAAACCGAACACTACATCTCCATACATCTGCAAAGTCTCTTACCTGCCTGTTTTCCCTTTTTTGTTTATTTCCCCCCCCCCCCCCTCTGCATACACGTACCCAGCATTTCAACCCCAAGCGAAAGGTGGGAATCCGGGTCCCCACAGCGGATGTTGTCTCTGTGGATCCCCCTCTCATTAGGTGGACCATGGGACCGTCAACTGCTTTCCTTACGGTGTTCTGGTCCTATCATTGAACCGCGACGCAGACGCAGCCTGCATAGCTATGGATGATGATAAAGGATTGATGAGCGATGAAACTGGGTCCTCCTGACTTTTGGTCCTTTTAGTGTATGCATCTTGCAGAATTTTTTTTGTACCCTTTCTTCTTTTGCGTGTCCTTTGGTGCCTGGTTCGCTTTTTTTTATTTTTTTTTTTATTTTTTAACTTTCCTTTGGGGTTTCGTTCTATTTTGGCTTTTGCTGGCCTTTGTGTTGGCAAGTGCATGTATGTATGTCTGTATGCTTTGATTGTTGTAGTGTCAACTAGTTTGATGGGGGCGGTTTGTGGATTGGCTCATTCATTCATTCATTCATTCATTGATTGTTTCCTCTTTGTATATTCCTTTTCATTATTAAACTCTGCAGCAAACTAGGATTACGTCTGCTTGTCTACTTCCTTCCACGCCCACGGACTACTACTGCTACATCACACACCTAATATCCGCCTGCACCTGTAACCCTGGGCCCGTGTCCTGAGCCTTTACCCTTCCATCCAGCCCGTAATCGGCGCGCAGTACGTAAACTCGCTGCAGATGGTGCTTCATCGCTAAATCCCGATTGGAAGAGGGGTCCGCCTCTCAACCCGTGGAGCTGAGACGTTTCGTCCGTCCTGAACCCTTCCCCGTCATTTAAGGTGGCCCGCCAAAGGGTCCGAAGCGATGCGTTCCACTCCTCGAGGGATCGTAGTCGATCCACGTCACTAGTGCTTTCCACGACAACCGTTCCATTTTCTTGGTCAATTTTGGCGTTCAGCTTCTTGTCTAGGATCAGGAAACTCAAAATGTCCTGGACCTCCGGGATCGAGATTTTAATGTGCTTGGAGATGAAGGCCAGCGTAAACCGCGTGTAGGGTGCGATCAGCTTGAGGACGGCCTTCGTCCGCATGTTTCGGCTGACCTCGTCGATGTTCTCTGCGATGAAAGGATCGGCCAGGACATCTGGATTCTTGCTCAGGACCGCCTCGTACGCGTGGATATCGTCCCGCTGGAAGGCATCGACGAGATCGGTCATGGCCGAGATGCGCGGGTCGCTCTTGTAGGGCTTGGTCTCTTGCGAATAGAACGGGTTGATGTCGGATTTCATCAGCATGGTGGTTAGCACCAGATATTTGAGCACCTGGATACGTTGCATCGAACCCGCCTCGTCGTAGTTCCGGAACGACTCAAAGAAATCGCTCTGCGCCTCTTCCCAGTTTTCCTCGCTCATATGCATCTTCCCTCCACATTCCCGGATAATGCCCATGATCTTAGGATGCGGGACCGCCGACCGCACACGGAGGGCGCGCTGATACAGGGCTTTGAGTCGCTTATTGTTCTTCGTCTCGGCATACATTTGGATTTCCAGTGCGTATAGTTCCAGTAAGTACGTTCCTTTGCTGGGATCATCCGACCCATCTTCCCGCTGGCATGCCCGATGCAACTCCCGCACCTTCTTGCTCAGTTGACCGTACTCCTTGCGTTCTAGCCATAGGCGGGCCAGTTTAATATTGGTCTTCAGCCACAGACGCTCGTTATTTGTGTTCTGGAACGAATGTAGCGTCAACGAATAGAACTCTTCCATACACTGATAAGCCTTGTCGTCGTCCGAGCCCTTCTCGATGTAATCCAGCATGTTGTTGATAGACTTTTCGGAATAGTTTCGTGTGACGGCCGACTTGACGTAGGTAAGGAGTTCTCTGTAATGTTCAACCGCCTAGACCAATCAGCAAGACATCCAGACACATGGAGGGCGCTCAAGAAAGACCTACATCGCTGTATCGTCCGAGTTTGAATTCCAATTTTATCGCTTGCTTGAGACCTTTAAAACCCCTTCATATCATCAGCGGCCTGTCCAGCCAACCCGATAACTGCAAGTTATAGTTACCAATCGCCTTTCTCCTGCTCCAGAGCCGGTACCTCCAGGAACTCATCGATCGCTTCCTCCGGGTTATCTATCTTCATTTGTTTGGCGTTGTAGTATTTATTCTCGATCCCGATGTCACCCGACTCGTCGTCGTCCGCATCTTCGTACTCAAAGTCATAACTAGCAGGAGTTAATCATACGTTCCCACGGCCCCCCGTATCAGGCGGGAGATACGCACTCTTCGTCGCCAGAATCTTGCATGAAGTCATCATCGTCAGACATTTTGGGGTAGCTTTGTGAAGCTCTATTTTCGTAGTTTCGGGTATTTCTTGTCTATCGGTAATATGAATTTTAGGTGGAGGCCAGGGGATTTCGTAAGGGTACACGTGAAAGTCGTTCAGTTATTGTTGTTGTTTGAGGTAGATAATAGGCGTCGAAGAGAGTGTGAGAGACAAATGGAGCTTGCTGGCAGCCTATCGGAGGCCGGGGTTGTCAACCACCTTCTTTCTTCCGTTCCCCGCGCTACCACTGACTTAGTCCAAGGTCGATGGGTCCGACCGTACTTTTCAATCTTTCTTGATCAGGAATTGATCTGGAACTATTTGCAGTGCCTCGTTGCTTTGGTTATCTAGGCCTGATTGATAACCTATAGGCTACTACTCCTGTTTTCGTCTGAACTGGCCAAACATCTACATGAAACAGGAGAGGGTCGATGTCGCACAACATACGTCGATACGTATATGAAAGTAATATATATCCATATCGCTGTAATACATATCACAGACGACAGAGAAGCGTCATCAATTGCCAAAATCTAGAATGGACCGGTGATGTGGATTACAATTCATGTTGCAGTATAGTATGCTATCGAATATTTACAGGCTGGATATTTATATATAGTTGTTGAGATATGACAGGGAAATTTGAACAAACGCTGTGTCACTGCCTTAAAATAATTGCAATGTAGAAGGATTGCCCGTGATCCATCAGCTAACCTGTGATTTATTCGTCATTGGAAAGTGCTATCATGGTGGTAGGCTATGTTTTCTAAATTTATAACCTCAAGTTAAGACAGTGGAGACGCGGTATCGACTGAGCACACCGCAGCTTGATGACGGCATTGAAGTCTAGAAAGTAATTGCGTTAAACGTTGAACCTCTTTGTTTCTATTCTGATATGGATATGTAAATGCTAGTTGAGTAGCGTAGAACTCATCATTGGAATATATATGCAATGTAGCGAAGCAAATAAAAAATATGGTGTAAAGAAAAGACCAATAAGTAAGACAAAGCCATTATTTAGTTTGAAGCTTGTGCAAGCAGGTACCAGAAGACAAAACCCCATACATGGAGCACATGCGGATATCACAACCACTGAGATCCCACCAACAACAAGATTGCAACATAGTTTTGATATCCAGGGTGTGGCATATATTATGAGTACTGAACACTTCGTGAGATTCAGGCACCCCGGTGAGGCGAAATTAGACCTCAGTCCTTGGCAGATGAGGATCGTCTCATTCGCCGACCCTTTCAAGGTCCGATGACATCGTCTGCACGGCCCATGACCGGTGGCTTTGCTTCCCTCACCACCAGTGTCACAAACTCCTCATTTGCTTATCACTGAAGTGCAAAAATTATTATTTGCCCCATATTTCTCTTATATATTCTAGATATATACGTCTGTCCCGACCCAGACCTAATTGATCGCATCCCTTCCTCCCTTCTCGCTACTCCTCGCGCATACCGTACCAAATTCTTGAATACGATCCTTCCACGATGGGTTTGTGCGGGCGTCAGACAGTTGTCCGTCGGAAGATGGTGCTGCTGTTAGTAAAATCCAGGACTTTCACCACCCGGAGGACAGATTTCTAACCACTGGATTAGAGGTGACGGTGCTTGTGGCAAGACTTCGGCCTTGAACGTGTTCACAAGAGGGTAATAAACTTCTCCCGCCCGTTCTCTTTACGAGGTCCACTAATCCTTGGTGCATAGGTTCTTCCCAACAGTATAGTAAGATACACGCTCTTTCCCATGGTTATGCACGCTGCGATATTGACCTTACTACCCGCTCAGTGAGCCGACTGTTTTTGGTACGTACTTAGCCCCTTCCTAATCGTTTGCGTTGGCTAACCATGATCTCTCTAGAAAACTATGTCCACGGTAATCGCCTTCGCCCCTTCTATGTCCAATTCGTATATTCATAACTCCCTAGATATTTTCGTCGACAATGTACACATGGAATTGTCGCTCTGGGATACCGCTGGCCAGGAGGAATTTGACCGATTGCGTGCGCTATCGTACGAGGATACACATGTGATTATGCTTTGTTTCAGCGTGAGGAACCCTTGCGCCCTAGTATCGGTGGATATCGACTAAATGGTCGAATGTAGGTTGACAGCGCGGATTCGTTCGAGAACGTCGCATCCAAATGGGTCGAGGAGATTACGGAGAACTGCCCCGGTGTTAAGATGGTTCTCACAGCGCTCAAGTGTGACTTGAGAAAAGATGAATTCGAGAATACCAACCCGAACGCTATCACGTACGAGCAAGGTCTAGAGAAGGCGAAGGCGATCGGCGCTGTGAAGTACTTGGGTAAGTAACGTTGATGCCATGCGATCTGGGAGAATGAGTCTTATTAACCATCCAATGACAGAATGCTCTGCCGTTCAGAATCGCGGCATCATGGAGACTTTTTATGAAGCAGCCAAGGTTGCCCTTGAAGTGAAAGTCTCGGGATCGAATGCTTCCAAGGAAGGATGTGTCATCCTGTAAACGGTTCTCCCGTTGCAACTCTTAGCTTCTTTGACGGTTTCTATCGTTTGTTCGTATACCCTTTGATTTGTTTCTTATCCGTTGCGCCCTTTGGGACTATCCACGACGAGCTGCAAACGTCCCAAACCGAGTGCAACTGATCTTTATTATGATGTCAGCTCTTCAGCCTATTTGTGTGGCTATTTACTTTTTTCTCTTCTTTATATATACTTTGCTGCATCTTCTTTCCTAATTATGTACGCTTAATATTCTGGAAAAGACGAACTGACCCAGCTTGGAATGGACTCCGGCAATCACGCTTTACTCAACTGAATCTTTCTACTGCCGGGTATCATGTTTCTGGGTCAATGGCAGAAGACCAGGAGAATCAGCTCTATTTATTACTATTGCTAGACCTGCAGATGTGTACTATCTACCAATTCATGACTCTAATTTTGGATTCCAGCTGCATAGCATAATCTACACAGCTCCGAAGCTAGTATCTATACAAACCCGCCAACCAACCACCTAATCCACCCCAAGCACATCCTCCTCCGTAACTCTATACACCCCCTCAATCTTCTCCCCCTTCGCACCTTCACCACAAGCAAAATCCTGATTTATCCTCTCCACAAACGCACTTACAAACCGCTCCGCAACCTCCCCAATCTCAACCCCAGACACCCCCTGCCCTTCCAAACTCGTCGCCTCCCTCCCCTCCAGCCCACACGCCACAATCTGCTTAAACCACCACATCGGCTCCTCCGTCACATTAAACCCAATCCCATAACTACTGATATTCCGCCGCAGATGCACCCCAACCGCCGTGACCTTCTTCGGCACTCCCTCCCCGCCCACCGGCGGCACCCACACCCCCGGATCCTCCGTAATCAATCCCCGGATCCCGTACCCGCGCAACACATCCACAACACTATTCTCCAGCACCCGGATATGGCACCTCGGCGTGAGTCCCAACCGCCGCAGGTCGAGGATCGTGTAGGCTACCATCTGCCCGGGGCCATGGTATGTCGTTTGCCCGCCGCGCAGCGTGGGGTGGTACTCTGCGCCGTTGGCGGAGGTGAGGAGCGAGCGGATCGGCTCGAGCGGCGGCGGGAGCGAGAGCGCTGCTGTGGGGCTTGTGTTGGAGGGTGGGAGGTCGCGGCGGCCTGTTGTGTAGACCGGGTTCGGAGTGAAGGTTATGATGGTTGGGTCCGGGGGGTTTGTGGTCGGCAGGGATTCTTTGGGAGTGAGCTTTTTGTGGGCGAGGAGTCGCGTTGTGAGGGTTTGTTGTAGGTTGGAGACCCGTGTGAAGGACGTTATGTCTGGGATGTGCAGGTGGGCGAGACGCATTTTGGTGAGGTTTTCGGTGGTGTGGTGTGTTTTAATTAGGGGCGCATGTTCTGGTTGCGTGCGATTGAGGGCTTTTTGACCGGCTTGGGGTCGTGGTGGTGCTGGATTTGGAGGTTGATGGATATTGCTGGTAGGGCCTGATTGTATGGGGTGCGGAGTACTCCGTATGTACTAGTAGTATTGGGATGTGATCATGTGATCGATGATGTCGACCGTTACTGGTGATCGGTTTAAGGACGGGGGTTTGAAGGTGAGTGTTGTTTTGAATACTTTATGGTAGGTGTTGTGTGATGTTTGATAGGTACTTTTTCTTTTGGTCCTTGTACTACGCATTGCGAGGTCTGTAGGGGTTGGACGGCCAGGCATGATCTTAACTCCGGCCATGTAGTTATCAAGCTGGGGAATGCTAGAGTCATCGCCTTAGATATCGCAGTGATATTGTCATATTATACACATGCGGGAAAAGAAGGGTTTTAATGCACGTCAATCGTAATGCACGACCGTCAGTCACTCGATAAAATTTCCTGTTATACTGCCAAAGGAAAATGAAACTCCATCGCGAGATGAGAAACTACAGCTATTGCGACTCCAAAGTACCATTGACCAACGGCGCAGATTGGCCTTCATCTTCCAGGACAACCTGCCAGTCCCGTACGCCTCCTTTCCAGTCTGCAATTCGACCCTCACGTACCCGGACGGTGACCACCCGGACGTCATCGTCGATAGCGATGCTGGGCCTCCGTTGGCCGGGTTGTTGCGGCT
Organism: Aspergillus pseudonomiae; assembly: GCF_009193645.1. NCBI lineage: Eukaryota > Fungi > Ascomycota > Eurotiomycetes > Eurotiales > Aspergillaceae > Aspergillus > Aspergillus pseudonomiae. The sequence continues at coordinate 387,929 of NW_022476001.1, forward strand.
GCTGCTGGCCAAAGAGCCCCATTTCCTCCTCGAAAGTGTTGTTCTCCAGATGCTGCTCTTTGCACCAAGCCTCCTCCTCAGAACCAGGCTCCAGCACACGGGCCGAACCGGCGATGGTAGTAGAGATACTTGATAGTGCGCTCGTGTTCAGGTTCAACAGGAGACTGGCCAAGGACGAACGGGTTGCGGCGGGAGGCGGGGATCCGTCGCGCTGACCTCCGGGGTTGGGTGCACGAGTGGGCGGACGGTGTGACACCCAATCGTGGACAAGCAGGGAAACATGCGGATTGGTCAGAAGATGATTGGTCTTGCGAGAGGAAGGATTTGTAGTCATGATAATCGTTGGATACTGGTCGTAAGGCGTCGAGGGCAGGTAGGTATAGGACATGAGAGAGACATGAGGGGTCAGACCGTCACATGTTGCCAGGTGAAGCTAGCGACAGTAAGTCATTGTCTTCATAAAATTACCAAAGACCAATCCAAATCAATTTGTAGAGCGGAAACCTACAAATCGTGAATTCTTCAAGCATGCGATGACCTCTTGGGGCAGCGTGGTGGCCACATGTGGATGGGTTGTCGTGGCTGATGCCTCATATGAGAGGGGAGGGTTCAAAGTATCCGTCATGGTGTCTGCGCAGCGTATACGATACTAGTCATATAATGTTGTACAATGTTCACACAAAGGTTCCGATCGTCGATCTTAGCTGTCGATACAGGCTGAGCCGCTAACGAGAGGGAAAAGCGAAGCGTTGTTCCCGTGAAGCTGTGGCGGGGATTCGACGGTCGTAACCGCATTGAGCCGGAAACACTAGTCCGCTTCGGCTCGGATCAAGCTCGGACCATTTAGCGGCGGTTGCTTTCCCTTCGACGTCATCGGGTATTTGAGCTCTTTATGGGCAGTAATGCTACGTAGTAGTATTTGGAAGTCCGTGGTAATAGTACTTGGTACTTGTAATTATCCCCTTGCTCCATGTAGACATACTCCTGCAGATCCTAGGTGGCTTAGTTTGCCCCCAATATTAGGAAAAGATGAGCTGGACAGTTGTCTCGTCATGTTTGAGATCAATAGACGTGGAGGAGGATAAGCGTCGTTTTCGTCATAATAACCTAAGTTATGGAGCAAACCGCATTGCAGATCGGCGAGAACGTAGCAAATTACAGAACATGTCCGTTGTGTATGAGCGACCGATAATGTCGGACTTATTGTTCAATTGCAGCTGGTTCATACGTTTCTAAGTAGGTAGTGATTGCAATTGGTGGCGTTGCTCCTCCAAGCAGCCCAATCCGCAAGCGTGGCTGTACTACTAAGTACTACTAGTAGTATTGGGTGTCGTGACTGCCAGAGTCAAGACTTCTTCCCCGCACTCAAGCTGTTTCCCCAGCTTTCGCCTTCGACCTTCTTCCACCTCCCATCCTATCAGCTCTTCCATCTTCTGCAATCCGTGTGTCACTTAATTTACTAACTCTGCAACTTGTCACGATCTGTGGGCAGTATCCGGCAGCCATTGTCTGGATTTACTCTTCTCCGCCTGATCATCGCTGACGAACAAACTAACTGCTCTCATTTGATTCGAGTGTAACTCCTGCAACACCTCCCTTTTAACCGTTCGGCAAGCCATCGCGTGTCGACAGCAACCTTACCCCTGTCCTTCGTCTGTGCTTCCACATTGTCCCCCTCTCTTAAATCCCCTCTTGTATCCTCTTCATAGCGTGCCTACTCGTTGTCACCTCGCTGTTGTCAACTTGCGTCGCTGCCAACCAACTGTTGTGGTTGTCCTGTTTTGAAAGTTGCCCTTTTTTTCTGTTCTGTCAGAAGCATTTGTCTTAGCATTTTTTTTTATCTCGTCTGCACGGTATTTTGTTTGTATACGAATAACAAGCATGCTCGCACAACGCATTTTCCGACCGGTGTCCTCGCTGGTCCGGCCTTTGAGCTCCTCTGCTACTGCCTACCGCGCTCCATCCATTCGCGACATTACCCCCACCTCAGCCGAGGAATTTGTTGCGCGTCAGAAGGAGTTCCGCGAGAATTTGGAGGTGGCTCGCAAAAGAAAAGAACAGCAAGAGAGTCAGTCTGTCGATGCCTCTACTTCTGCCTCATCATCCCCTGTGTCCCGTGATCGCTTCCGTGAGTACGCTACCGCTCCCACTGCTCCGGGTGCGAGCAATGCGAGCAGTAACTATAGCCCTGCTGTCTTTGACGCTGCCCAAGTTCTTGATAATAAGGCATTGGGCTCACTTTCTACCCACCGTATTCTAGGAGAGGAACAACAGCAAGAAGCCAATCAATCGCCTAAGCGCGGTCCGTTGTCTTCGCTCATCTACGGAACGAAGGAAGGCCAGCAACTTGACAAGGATATCGAACGCTCGTTCTCCCAAGTCCTCGCTCGCGGCAAATACGTTCACTCGATCGTCTTCCACGAGGTCAAGCCCGATAGAGTAGACGAATATGTTGACTTGGTAGGGCAGTGGTACCCCCGCATGGCCGGCACTGAGGAAAACAGGGTGAATCTGGTGGGAAGCTGGCGGACGCAAGTGGGGGATAATGACACCTTTGGTATCTCCAATCAAACTTGATCCTTTCCTGACCCCTTGCCATATCTGTGGAGTCAGAGTGCTAACACTAGCTTTGCAGTCCATATCTGGGAATACCAACGGTATGAGGGCTATCACGCATCCCTTCACAACATCTCCCGTCATCCGGAGTTTCCTGAATTTGACCGCAAGCTGAAGAGCTTGATCAAGAGCAAGAAGACGTCACTGATGCAAGAATTCTCGTTCTGGCCAACGACCCCACCCCGACGACTAGGCGGTCTTTTTGAACTCCGATCCTACACTCTTCACCCCGGTAACCTTTTGGAGTGGGAATCGCACTGGAGAACAGGCCTCAGGGCTCGCCGCGAAGTCATGGAGGGGGTTGGCGCCTGGTTTGTTCAAATTGGCGACTTGAACACTGTGCACCACCTGTGGCAATTTGCGAATCTTGAAGAACGCAAGATTTGCCGGGAGCAGTCATGGGGTATCGAGGGATGGGCAGAGACGGTGCACAAGACTGTCCCTCTCATCCAAAGCATGCAGAGCCGGATTCTGATTCCTATGCCATGGAGCCCCGTTGGCTAAATGCATTGTACTCCATAGTCCAGGTCGATATGCGATGATAGGCAAGGTCTTCGGGAAGCGCCCAGTCCACGGCGAGTACTCTACCGAAGGAAACCGAGTATCAAGGTTGTGGATGAACCAAGATCAATGGGGCGCAAATACACTGTATGGCTTGGAGAACAGAGTCCGCCGATCTCTGGGGGAAGAATGTAACGGTTGCTCCAAGTTTCAGGCATTATTTACGGAGTACGGAAAGCTTGGTCGCTCCACTATCCACTATCGAATTTCAACTAAAGCAGCCATAGGGCTCTTAGTGTATCCAATCCGCACTAGCATTATCGTCATTTCGTTTATCATTGTATTTAGAAATGGATTCGGGAACATCGTTCCACTGGTCTTTTCTCCAAGTTTACGTGTATCACATTACTTCTTTCCCGATGGATTCATATGCTGCCTCGGGTTGCTACTAGCATGCTTTCTCTACCCCTCTTTTCTCTGCAAATGATGGACGACGATCAGGCAAGTGACAACCATCTGTGCGAATGCACCGTGGTCTTGGGAGATGACCCGGTCCTCCCAACAAAAATACATCCAGCGAATGAGAGGACACACGTGGGTTGAGGAAGCCGGCAGAATTTCTCCACCAAACTTCAATTCTGACGACTCTCGTAATTCGATGCGGATTCCTTTGCGACTCCCCGCGCGGCATTTCTGCAACAGCGGTTTTTGACCGGCAGAAAAAAAAAGAAAGTAATTAATGCCTGCTAAAAATTTAGTACTAAAAGGGAACATCAATCAACAAGAGCTGCGCGTATCCTGTTTTTCTTTCGTCTCGTTCGTATTTCGCTTCTTCCTTTTGTCTTTGGCTTCCTTTTCTATCCTTGGATCTTTTCGACAGCCCAACACCTACTCCCAGACTTTCCCTTGTCTCTAGTCCTGTTCTTTCCCCCTTTCGGAGTGACACCTTGCCTTACTGTCCTTAATTTCACCGCTATCTTTGTAAAGCCCCAAGGCCCCAAGCAAAAATATTTCTTCCCACCGTTCTCTTCGTAGCCGGACGGACAAGAAGAGTTTCTCCCTGGAGAACAAGACCAACGCAACATGGTGTACATCCGGCAGCATCAGCTGCCCAAATTGCGGGAATACCGCTATGCGGGCGTCGACCACTCGCTAATAAGCCGATATGTCCTGAAACCATTCTATAACAATATCGTGATCAAATGTTTCCCCATGAGCATGGCGTGAGTAGTGACGCTTCTTCATTCCCACCGGTATCCGGCCTGGCTAACAGCCTGCTTGCCTTAGTCCTAACGCCGTAAGTCTTTAATTCTCCGACTCATGGCAAGAACGGGAATTAACCGAAGACTGGTAGATCACCTTAACTGGTTTCTTCTTTGTGGTAATCAACTTCCTCACGATACTATGGTACAACCCTACTCTAGACCAAGACTGCCCATCTTGGGTTTATGCCAGCTGCGCCGTGGGATTGTTCTTGTACCAGACATTTGACGGCGTAGACGGTATTCAAGCGTACGACCTCTCTGCCCGTCTCTTGATAGTTGCACAACGCTAATCCGGTCATAACAGACGGAGAACTAAGCAAAGCGGTCCTCTGGGCGAGTTGTTTGACCACAGTGAGGCAAACCTACCCTTGGATGGCAACCCGGCACTAATTCATCTTTCAACCGACAGGCGTTGATGCGTGCAACACCGCTTTGGGAGTGTTGATCTTCTGTGCAGCAATGAACTTTGGCCAGTCATGGGCTACTGTTGTGACCCTTTGGGGATGTACGTCGTACTCTGTGCCAGGTAGTAGTCAAGAGGCTAACGTGAAATAGCAACCATGACATTCTATGTTCAGACCTGGGATGAATACTACACCCAAGTGCTTACCCTCGGCATTATCTCTGGCCCCGTGGAGGGTGTCCTGACACTTTGTCTGGTCTTTGGCCTCACGGCTTACATGGGAGGAGGTAGTTTCTGGCATCAGTCAATGCTGGAGACCGTCGGTGTTCCAAAGTTGGATGCCATCCCGGAGCAGCTGTACGACATGCCTTTTACGCAGTGGTATCTGGTCTACGGCGCGATTGTGCTCTTCTTCGCCACTGGATCGAGTATCGTGCATGTCATGCAAATTCGGAGAGAACGTGGACAGGACCCCATTGCACCACTATTTGGTCTCCTTCCCCTTGTTGCGGTGTGGGCGTTCGTGCCGGCCTATCTCTATCTTCAACCGACTATCTTGGAGAACTACATGGTCCCATTTGCCCTTTACGTGGGTCTGGTCAACGCATACGCGGTGGGCAGGATGATCACTGCACACCTGGTCAAGACCAGTTTCCCTTACTTTAATGTACTTCTTTGCCCCCTTGCTCTTGCTGTTCTTGACAGCGCTGGCTCCATTCTCGGTCTGTGGCCTAGCGTACTTGGCGGCGGAGACGGTCAGATTGCATTCGTATACGCGTGTCTCGGTCTGGCGATTGGTGTTTATGGAAGCTTCATCGTAAGTCCCTCTTGCCCCCACATGTTCCTCGACTCGAGACTCATCAGACCACAGCACGACATCATCACCACGATATGTGACTATATCGACATCTGGTGCCTTACTATCAAGCACCCCTATGTGGAGAAGCAAACCGCGAATGGACAAGTGGATGCAGTTGAGAAGAAGATGAGCTGAGAGATAGAGTGCCAAGATTTCAAGTGCATATCAACTATGCGAAGACTGCCGCCTCTCAGCTTCCCATGGTGAGTGTGTCATACACAGATGAGAGTTTCTTTCCGATTTTAAGTTTGCTGGATTCATGTTTCGGGTCAAGGCATTGGAGCGTTGGGTTGGCTTTCTGAATTGGGGGTCATGCTGTATAAAACTGAAACAAAGATGTCGGGCCATTCATCCTGCGATGCATATGGGCTGGAAACCTTTGCGTCACATGTGATGTCTAAATGTTTGATTAGGTTGATAGAACAATACTACCTTAATGTTGTAACGTGATCTTGGGGCAGAATGTCGAATGCCTGGTTGCCATATCGGGTCAAGGATCCATGGGACGAAGGGACGGTACAAAGTACCGCGGGGGATAGCAGGGAGAGTAATGACGACGGCAACAATGCGATGGCTCTGGAAGAGTCCATTCGGGAAAGGACCTTTGGGAACCTTGAACGCCGTGAGGTAAGCAGAATGGCGGCCGTTGATTGGGGGAGATTCGAAACGGTACGGGGTAAAGCTGCCGGAGCCGCCAAGACTCCTCAAAGAAGTAGTGTTAGCGAGGGCTTGAGCCCTATTTTCCCAGAAAGGGCCAGTGGGTTGAACGGGAGCAGTGAATTCCCTTCAGAGTTTGCCCTCTCCACGAGACCACCTTCTTCGTTCCTCACCCTTCAAGCAGGCCATCTCCATCAGCGCACCATTCAACTTTTATCGCTGATCGACTTTTAGTCTCGTCAAGATGGTAGGTTCTACCCCGTTTTGCCCACCCATTACCTCGCGGACATCCCTTCGACATAAGCAAAGATAAGGAGTGCGACTCTGCATCTCGTGCTCGCCATCGCCGTCGCCTCCCGAAGCCCGCTCCCATCGAAATCATCCAAGGCCACGCTGCTAACCAGAATTTTTCTCCCCCGACAGGTTCTCGCGGTCGACCTTCTCAACCCTACGCCTCAGGCCGAGGCCCGCAAGCACAAGCTCAAGGTATGATAAGACACCAATTCTGGGAACCGACAGAGTTGGTGGGTTTGGATGGCTGACTGGTACCCTCCCGACGTTATAGCAACTTGTGCCTGCTCCCCGCTCCTTCTTCATGGACGTCAAGTGCCCCGGCTGCTTCACCATCACCACCGTTTTCTCCCACGCCCAGACCGTCGTCGTCTGCGCCGGCTGCTCGACCGTCCTCTGCCAGCCCACCGGTGGCAAGGCCCGTCTCACTGAGGGCTGCTCTTTCCGCAGAAAGTAGATGTCACGGCGCAACCAGGCTGGAGCGATGATGAAAGACATGTGGCGTTTTTCGATGGATTAATCTAATCTTTTCTTTGAGCAAAACTCAGATAGAAGATGGAGTCCTCGCCCCCTTGCGAGAAAACCCCTCAAAAAATACAAAGGTTCGAAGGGAAATGAGAAGTACCCAAGCAGGCGCAGCCATTTCTATACCAAGTTTCCACCAAAAAGCGTACATGGAGGGAGTTCCGGATATCTGGCAATGATCGGTCCATACTATATCAACCTTTGCCTCTTTTTTGACTACTATCGAAACGTTGTTTGCTTTTATTCTTGTTTTATGCTGTGGGATCCGTACGACATGATCTTCTCCCGACACCTTTCCCGTCATGGAAGGATATGACGGGTGGATCCCACCATGGGGCATATCTGCATGAGCGTTGCCGGTTGATTCACGTATTCGGATGTCAAGGGATTTGAGTGTACATTCCTCCCCTATGACGAAGATGAATAACTGGTTGCTGGCATTGCTAGGACGGCGGATGTGACTACGGGTGAAACTTGGATCCAGTCCGGCAGATAGCGCTTGGTGCTGGCAGGATGTAGAAATACGGTCCTGTTGTAGGCTAGCCTATCTGATCCGGACGTTCAAGCCGTGTACATCCCTCGATGCTATGCAATTGTATTCATGTTCCAGATTATCCCGTGGATTGCCCTTGTAGTACCCTTGTAGTACCCCTGTAGAGATGATCCCCGTAAGTACCTGGTCCCACTGTAGAGTAGATGAACGCAGCCACTGCCGTACATTGCTTTGGACGGTGGAGTACTATTTAGGCCACATCCGTCCTAGGCGTCTTCATCCTCTGTAGTATAGAGAGTTGGCTGCTCCACAGTGGAGCCTTTTTAAACATGTACTTCTAATTACTGCGTAGATACGCGCTTCCTATAACCCCCTCTATCTTCAATTCCCGGTCTCAATATCCTTTAATTGAAGAATCTAGAATATGCAATATACCCGCGCCGGTGGTCTATTTCTAAATTCCGCTCGACATTCGGACGTTACCTGATTTTCATAAGGAGAATATCGACTAGTTTAATATTCCCACGTCCCGTTCACACTAACATTGAACTAATCCAGACGTAGCCAGCAAATCCTCCAGGTTCTCTCCCATGTGGTGCAAGCCCTGGGAATTAATTGGACGCTCGTAGAGGCCTTAATTTAAAGCCAACCTCTCTAGACTGAGGAGGACTATTTAGGTAAGGAGGTAGCGTTAAGCGACAGGATCAATACTTGTATTGTCATCACCGTTGCTGCCAGTGTTCCTTGTCTCTCTACTATTCGAGAAGCATGGAATTTCCCTCGTGTTAAGTTAGCTTTGTATGCCGGTACATTATAGTATTCTTTAATACTCTATAAAAAACTTGTACACATCGACAACCCCGAAACGAAGTCAACCATGGCCATTCAGTCGCTTTCACAACCAAGCCCTAGTTTCAATTCCAACTAGATCCTATCTCATACACGCACCACAATTCCAAACAAACCAAAACATGTCCAAGCTTTAGACAGCATTAACCGCCTGGGCCTTCTGCTTGATAGAATCCCCAAAGTCCAGTGAACCTCCCCCCATCATGAGCATCATCTGTGCCATGGGCCCGCTGCCCTCGATCAGCTGCTCAGAAAGAACATTGCGGCCGCGGATATCCTGGAACTCTTTGACGGTGGCGGGGTCTGCCGACTGGAGCTTCTGGGCGTCGATGCTCCTCAGTTTGTTGTGGGTGTTGCGGATGAAGTCATGGATGTAGAAACCCGTTGGGTGGGGTTGGCTGCCGGTCATCATTGGGTGGGATTCGATGGCTCTGTTTGAGATGGTTCTTGGTTAGTTCATGTTGGTTGTGTTTACTATTGTTTTTGTTTCTTTGGGGTTTGACGTATGGTAGAGAGGTAAAGAAACGAGTGATTGGTATTGGTATAAGAACGTACGCCAGGAGCTCGCTCATGCGGGTGTCGAGGGTCTGGATCTTGTTTGCGTCGGCCATTCTGGGTGGTTTTCGGGTTTATTGTTCTGATAGGGATACTTCGATAATAGTGATGATGGGATTTGGTATAGATGGATGTCTTTGTTGATGTAGATTTTAAATTTAAAGAGGGGTTCAACTTCTTTTCTCCACTTGGTGGCTTATCTTATCGCCTGATTGGTACCTGAATGCGTTCTTCAGGAAATAAGGAATGGAACCAGTCCAAGTTGGACTCACTTTTTAGAGGGGTACGGGGTATGGTTCTTTGTTTCTGAGTTTCGACATCATGCTTAACGTGCAGGTAGGTATTTATGTATACACACACCCTGGGCTGAGTGCAATTGTTTCTGGAAGTTCAGGAACACAGAATAATACTCGTGTCTCTCTTGAGTATACACCTCGCATGGCGACCTATAGTAATGCCTGAAACTTGCCAAGGAAAAGGAGTGCCAGGGCCACCCATGTATTCTGTGTAGTACTTTCGGTCTTGTTGTTTCGCAATATTCAGCCTCGGGTATTTTGAGCCACCTTCCCCAGGGACCTAAAAGTGCAGTGTCACAGGGAGGAGTTTGTGCATGCAGATGCAGTATTCATACTTACATGATCTGGTGGACGTGTTGGCTTGTTATAGGTCCTCCCATGCTGTATACTCCCACAGTGCATGATTCTGATGTAGGTGTATACCTACAATCACATACATGCAAGTATGTGCCTTCGGGACAGGGTATCAAGAATCACTGAACTGATCTAGTATTCCATGTACTCGGAGAAAAATACACTAGCTAGGATGAAACTCCAATTGATTCCCACGTCCTGCAATGCAGTGCCAAACTGGTCTGTTTCTATACATACCATGGAGGGGGAAAATAATGCCACCCTTTCCCGCCTTCTTATCTTATCGATTCTACGATACAATCCATCAAACTAAACCATACTCATTCCCCGATCAGATCATCTCATCATCCCAACGAATCCTCCAACAGCCCCTCCAATCCGAACCCTCCTCAACCCATTCCGACAAATAACCAAAAGAGAGAAGGGGAACCAAAACCTACCAAAAACAAGCCAAAATGTCCAAACAACCCCTCAAACTCCTCATGCTACACGGCTACACGCAATCCGGGCCGCTCTTCCACGCCAAAAGCCGCGCCCTAATCAAGCACCTCACGAAAGCCTTCCCCCTACACGACGTCACAGCCACCTACCCGACGGGTCCCCTGCGCCTCAACCCGGCCGACATCCCCGGCTATGAGCCCACGCAAGAAACCCCCGCCGAGCCCCTCGAAGCCTACGGCTGGTTCCGGCGCTCCAACACTGCGTCGCCGCCCGAATACCTGGGGCTCGAGGACGGGCTTGCGGCCGTCGCAAAAGTCATGTCCGAGGAGGGCCCCTTCGACGGCGTGATCGGGTTCTCGCAGGGTGCCGCCATGGCCGCCATGGTGGTTTCGTTGCTCGAGCCGGGCCGGAAGGAGGCGTTCGAGAGGTTTTTGGATGCCAGTGTTGCGTCGGAGGGGAAGGCCGAGGCTGATGCGGTTGTCTCGGGGGTGCCGTTTCCGAAGGCGTTTGAGGGCTTGAGTCACCCGCCTTTCAAGTTTGCGCTGTGTTATAGTGGGTTCCGCTCGCCTGGCGCCCGGTATCGTGGGTTTTACGAGAGTCCGGCGTTGCAGACGCCGATTTTGCATGTCTTGGGGTCGTTGGATGCGGTTGTGGAGGAGTCGAGGAGCAAGGCGCTGGTGGAGGCTTGTGCGGGAGATCCGGAGAAGGAGGGGAAGGTTGTTTGGCATCCAGGTGGTCATTTCTTGCCGAGTCAGAGGCCGTATTTGGATGCTGCGGTGCGGTTTATTAGGGAGCAGTTGGAGGGTGGTAACAAGAAGGATGCCGAAGAGGAGGATGTGAATGATATGGACTTGCCCTTTTAGATTATAGATCTAGACTTAGAGTGTTTTGCTTTGTCTTCCTCTATAGACGCCCATGGAGATTGTCTGATGATATACGATTAGCTTGGGGAAATGGCATGGCAATCGCCGGCGCAGCATCATGTATATAGCATGCAAAAGCATTAATCCATTTCTAGATAGTGTCTCGTAATTTTACACGCCGTGAAACCAGCGCCATTGCATAATCGCTGACCACTTTCTAAACCAACCCGCTTAACGGGCCTTGCCCTTCTCCCGAGTGGGGAGGATACGGGCCATCATCTCTTCCTTGGTGATCAAGTGATCAATGCGCTCCAAGAGCCCCAAGAGGCTCTTCATGTCGCTACTCCATTCGTTCAACACGTCATCAGCATCGCGCGGCTTGGCGAAGTTGATCAGCCGCGCGGGACGGTCGATCTTCGCATAGATTGTCTTCGATGTGACCAGTTCACTGATATACTTCTCCGTCTCTTCCTCAGTCAAGTCCAAAAGCTGGGTCAACCGGCCCATCTGGATCCGCGTGTAATATTTGGCCACGACGCGGACATTGTGTTCAATAACCCGCTTCCGAAGATCTTGCCACCTCTTGAATGATTGGTCGTCTGCAGACTGGCTGGCCTGCGGGCTGAAGACATCGGTATTGCACAAATGGGGGCCGAATTGCTGTCCAATGGCCGGCCAGCGCATCAATTCGCTGATGGTGAAAAACTTCAGAAGCCGGTTCTCCACGGGGACCATGGAAATTCGAGAGTCCGATTGGATACGGTGCAACAGATCTGACTGTTCGTTGTCATATGGAGACAGGATGATGTAGTAGATAATCCGGGCCAGAACCTACGTGGTCATTAGCTTAAGATAAGCAATATCATGCCAAACAGGAGTACTTACTGCTCGCAGCTGCTCTGGGTTGTTCTCTACCGACTCCGTATCCAGCACTTCCCGATAATGTTTACAGACATCCAGGTACTTGTAATCGTGGTTTGAAAGGATGATTTGTTGTTCATAGTAGCGGAGCTTCAGATCCGTTACATCGTCATCAACTTCCATCGGGGGCTCATCCGGAGCACGGGTCTTCTCCCTCTCCTCGGCTTCCTTCTTGAGCTTCGCGATCTCCTCGGGGCTCTTCTTCGGCTTGCGGTTGAAGTAACGCTTATTGATCTTGCGGCTCAGGATAGTTGCTTGTGTCCAGTCGCCACGCTCTATGCAAAGGGCCACTTGTTCCAGGATAAATTCGGTCTTCTCTCTTCTGGTCATCGATCCGAATGTCTCAACTTGCAGTTCGCAGAGGGTGTCAGCGGCGGCATTGAGATCGCCTTGGGATTTCTTAATATTCGACAGAATGCGGGTGACGCGGGCTCTTTCGACTTCGACAAAGATCTGTGCAGTGTATTAGCCATAAGCTGGACAAGACAGAGGCTGTCGAGGTACCCACCTTTCCCTCAGTCACAGTCCGGAGGGTCTGGATGACAGACAACTTCACATCCACGTTGGGTGTCTCATCCAGGAATCCCATTACCACTTGCACCATCTTTGTAATGGCTTGTTTAAGTTGGCCATGCTTCTTGGAGAGAAGAAGGACTTGGTCGTTGAGAAGGCTCCAGTCGCCGGAGTTTTTGCTGAGCGTTACGATAGCGACGAGAAGACGGGATGTAGTTGGGAGATCAGAGGCCTGAGTTAGAACTCTGTCAGCATGGCAGAACATCCAGCAGGGGCTGTCATATGTCATACCTGTCTTGCTTGTTTCTCCAGTCCGAGCAGGCTGTCAATAGCGCGTTGAGCGTCGGTCTACCAGTCATGTCAGCATCACACTCCAGTATAGCCATATCAAGCAAATCCAACCTTGGCGATCTCCTCGGCCTCGGGAATTAGCTTGTCAGCATCCTTGGAGAAGTCCTTCTCCGCCTTCAATAGTCCGTCAGCCATGATGACGGATGTTATGACGAAGTTTGACGCTTTCGGAGTTTATGATAGAGGGTATCAAGACGGAAGAGTTAAGAGTTCCGAAACCGAGGGATGGGAGGTAGATGGTGAGAAGATGCAACTGATAGCGTAGTGACGGGCTGAGGATGGGAACGAACATGGAGCTTGACGTCTACTTGCCAGTCAAGCTGCCCGAAGCTCTACGTCACGTGATATTGACTCTAGTTGGGTGACTAAGGCATCAGCCAGGTCAACATCAGGGGAAGTACAAAGGAGGCTTCGTCAAGTTCCTGGCCTTCCGTGTTTACTTTCTATTTGCATTTTCCTCCCCAGATGGGCATCATGGGTGTTCTATGTCAATCCCAGTCTTATCTTGATTGAAGTTCGAGGATTTCCTGTTGGATCCTTCCAGTGTTCTAATATGCTGATCGTCAGAGAACCACCATGCTGCATTTTCGGTTGTCTTGCAGCGACCACACGAGCTTGATCGGTGAGAAACATCGCAAAAGGAGGCAGTCAAACTGAGTAAACATCCTCATTGCGATGCGGCTAATGAGCTTCAGGCTGATTCACGATGACCATGTGCGGGGCTTAGATAAGCAACGAAATGCACGATCACGCAATATCGCTTTAACCGCATTGGGAACTACAGAGAAATGTATATAAAAGCAAGAGTCACAATTTCAGATGACTGATAAATACCTTGGTTGCATGGGATTTGCTTTATCAATCGCCTAGATAGGCTTATCAGACTGCGCAACTTTGATTGTCAGGAGAAACTCAATCCTTATCTTCAATTCGCCTCTCATTCGGTTGCGTTGAGCCTATTTCCGCGGACATTTGTGCCCGCAAGCAATCATATTGACTGGGGACCCCTCTACCATTTCGGTGATTGTGGGGTAAAGGAATAAAAATCACTCAACTTCCGCTGATTCTGCCCTCCCACATCTTCACAATCATCTCGTTAGTATATTAAGAAAGGCCATTCGGAACAGCGGGGTTCACCTGCGGTGGCAACTTGGCACAATGAAAGACGCATCGTGCGATAACGGATCTCCAGCACCGTTGCTGACGGCGGTCTATGCTGAATCTCAAGTCCATTTGATTGTCGGTGGAAATCCTCTTGCTGCAGCCCGTTGTGCGAAATCCATAGAAGCCGGCGCAAAGCCGGTCATCATTGCGCCAGACACTGGAGACCTGCATTTCAGCTTGTCCGAGCACATTGAGAATGGTTCCGTACAATGGGTACGCAGAGAATTCCAAGATGATGATCTGAAGACTCTGGGCAGGGAAGAGGTCGACCATGTCGTTGACACGGTTTTTATCACCCTTGGTGGAAGTCACCCGTTGAGTATGTGCTGATCTTACAAGCTACCGAGGAATACGGTCTAATTAATTGATAGGTACACATATCTCGAAGCTTTGTCGGCGGCTTAGAATTCCTGTCAATGTTTCTGATGCCCCAGAGCTATGTACTTTTAGTTTACTTTCTACGTACTCAGATGGCCCTCTTCATATTGGGATTACGACCTCAGGGCGTGGTTGCAAGCTTGCATCTCGTTTAAGAAGAGAAATATCTTCTTCCCTCCCCTCCAATCTTGGAGCTGCAATAGACAGATTGGGGGCCGTAAGAAGGCGCCTCTGGGCGGAGGACCATGCAGCAGGTCTGTGCACTGCATCCCTCGAAGGAGATGAGGATGATTTCACCGGTCAAAGCCATACGTTCAACAAGTTAGTGACAGAGGATGACGTCTCTGCGGCAAAGACACGGCGGATCCGCTGGCTCTCCCAGATATGCGAATACTGGCCTCTTCAAAAGCTCGCTGCTATCAGTGATGCTGACATCGATGCCATTCTTCAAGCATACTCGTCTGGTAAAAATAACCTGGATAGCACCAATGGGGTGGGCCACCTACAAAAGAAAGGGAAAATTGTTTTGGCGGGTTCGGGCCCTGGACACCCAGACATGCTCACGCGAGCAACCTACAATGCGATTCAGAATGCAGACATTATCCTCGCAGATAAACTGGTTCCAGAACCTGTCCTGAAATTAATTCCGCGGAGAACAGAAGTTCATATTGCGCGGAAGTTCCCTGGGAACGCGGATCAGGCACAAGAGGAATTCTTGCAAATGGGGCTGGATTCACTGCGTCGGGGACGGTATGTCCTTCGGCTAAAGCAGGGAGACCCTTATTTGTACGGAAGAGGAGGCGAGGAGTTTGAATTCTTCCGAGGTGAAGGGTATACTCCAATTGTCTTGCCCGGAATTACTAGCGCTCTGAGCGCTTCTTTGTTCGCAGAGATACCTGCAACTCATCGGGGCGTGTCCGACCAGGTCCTGATTTGCACTGGTACGGGAAGAAAGGGTGCAGCTCCCGAGCCTCCTACCTACGTTCCCACTCAAACAGTCGTCTTTTTGATGGCATTACACCGACTATCGGCGCTAGTGGAGTCGTTGACTACGCTACCCCAGGAAGGTTCGCGCCCACGAACCCCTTGGCCAAAGGATACTCCGTGTGCGATTATTGAGCGGGCTTCCTGCGCTGATCAGCGAGTGATCCGTTCTACTCTCGAAAATGTGTGCCTCGCATTTGAAGCCGAGGGATCACGGCCACCTGGATTATTAGTTGTTGGGGCCAGCTGCCACATTTTACATCCTCACAAGGACGAGAAGTGGACTGTTGAAGAAGGGTTCCGTGGTTTGGACGACCTACGGAATGAAATAGTCCCGGAGAACGACCAGAAACATGATTAAAAAAGGCTACGTTTCTAATGACGTTTTATGGCTGATGATGTTGCGGAGGCACTGGAGCTCTGGAGTTGTATATAGAGATACCCATATGTACTAGATTTCACGAGGAACGTTGCTGGTTATTATCGATAATTTCCCTATGTATATATTTCATTTCTCCTTAAGTTCAAATAACTAACGGTAAAATATCACTAGGTATCCAGATAACTTCTCAGTCTGCGTAGTAGTATGTTCGCAGGAAACATAAATGCCAGATACTGAGTTTAATATGTCTAGGTAGGACTGTTGTCTCTGCCTGGCTTTGACGGGACACTCCAGTCACTAGTCAATTTACCCGATATGGAAACTGCTGCCTTAAAGTGGAACTCGAATCACGAGTTCCGGCGCTAAGATAAAGCACGCCAATCCCCATCTCATGAATGCCACTTACCACCGCGCTTTTACCGTCATTAACAGAACCAACACCGTCTGGTCACTACTGTATCATGTCGTCGAAACCTCAAACCTATCTGTCCAATGGACAGGTTCTTGGAAGGTAAAGAAAGAGCCACCTAACGCTTTTGATGGACAACTCACTGACGGACTGTGCCTTATCTCAGCCCGCCCCTCTGGGTTCGCATCAACCGCTTTATCGAAAACATTTATCTCTTCCTGGGCCTCTATTTCGTGAGCCTTTTCTCGGTACGTCATGGATTATATTCTTCTGCCACCAAAATATCCCATAATTCCCCGCGCTGTCCAGCGGCCCTGTCTTACCTTACCACCATCATACTTGTCCATATCATACTGACACGGACCACAGTTTGACCCATACACGGCTGCGCAGAACTCGCGATTCAATATCAACCGTTCCCAAAATCACCCGAATACTAGAGCTCGCTGGGGAGGCAGTGGTGGATCCGGTTCCGGAGGCGGCGGCGGTGGCGGACCCGGTGGATTTGGACCTAGGAAGATTGGGCGTGTGGACGATATTCGGGGGCCAGAGTGCAAAAGTTGCCGCTGAGTTCAATTAGTGGAATTTTGGTGTTTTGAAGGTTAATTCAAGAGTGTTGCGCATGGCACAATGAGTCGTGGTGTTGGGTTGGATTATTATGATACCGGTTTCTATATCTTTTACTTTATTATCGATAGGACGAGCACCTTATATTGGTAGTATTCCCGATCGAAATCCAGAAACAACCCTTTTCTAATGGCCTTCGTGGGCATAAGATGCGGTAAGTTGTAACTGTTCTCCATGTGATGCTCATTGAGATATCATCACGTGACGATATTTCTCCGCATTTACGAGAGAGAAATTCGCTATCCCCAGAAATTCACGACAAATCCAAACGTGCTCTTAAACTACTTAAACGTCTGAAATAGAGTCTAAGTCTTAGAGTTGGTTGAGCTCGTGATAGCATTTGACAGCACACATCTACCTAACCTGTGACAGTTTCCCTTACAGCAAGATGTCTATCCCAAAGGACGACGGAGAGTGGGCTGCTCTGATTTCTACTATCAAAGCCTCACTTCCGGAGAATTTCCCGGAATACCAGACACCATTACCATCTGAAGTTAATCGTACGATCGATCACACCCAGTTGGCGTTGGCTGCGACAGAACAGCAGATCGACCAACTGTGCGCCGAAGCGCTTCAGTACCAGTTTGCGACTGTCTGCGTCCGCCTGAACCATGTCCGTCGCGCGGTACAGGAACTCAAGGGAAGTTCCGATGTGAAGGTGGCTTGCGTTGTGGGATTCCATGAGGGCATGTATGAAACCTCAGAGAAAGAGCAGGAAGCCCGGGATGCAGTTGAGCAGGGAGCCGCCGAGCTGGATATGGTTCTCAAGTATCCTCTGCTGAAGGAAGGAAAGTATACGGATGTCTACACAGATATACTGGGTGTGCGAAAGGCAGCCCCGTCGCCGATTAGACTGAAGGTCATCCTGGAGACTTCGCAGCTCACACGCGAGGAGATTATTGCGGGGTCTGTCATTGCGGATGTGGCTGGTGCTGATTTTATCAAGACCAGCACGGGATTCAATGGACCTGGTGCCAACATTGACAACGTGGCCCTCATGCGAGCCACTGCGGGTTCGGTAGGCAATGGATGCAAGGTTAAGGCTAGCGGAGGAGTGCGATCAGCGGAGGACTGTATTCGTATGCTGAAAACAGGAGCTGAGCGGATTGGCACTAGTTCCGGGGTGAAAATCATGCAGGAATTGAAAGGAGAGGCAGTTGGTGAGCAAGGAGCGCAGCAGGGTGTATATTAGGGTGATGCGCAGGCATTATGATAGTGGCCTGTCACCAAATCTGGCATGTTCCTGATGATCCAAAGTGAATCGGAAACTGATTGGTAGTGGTACCTGAACCTGTCGACCTCCCTTTCTGGATGGTGAAAGTGTAGACAAATTAAAGTGCGGCAGGCGCCAAAGGTTCCATAAGGCGGTGGAGACCGACGTCATCAGCAACCATCCTCATCGGTCAAATCATCTCGGTGTCCATAATAACAAACCTGTCGATTAGTCAAAGGGATTTTGTGCGAAATATTTGCGATCCAATACAAAACACAGATTCTTATCCCATGCTCCCCTCGTTCTCTGCTCCAAGACCCCCTTCATCCCCTCACCCGCGGCCCAAGATGCGACGTCCCGGCGTTCCCAAGGTATATATATACTTCCGACTTCTCCACATCCCTTACAGCCAAGTACTGACTCAATTGGTCTTAACAGAAACGCAAGACCTCTCATTATCACGACCAAACCGATTATAATGGCCATTCAAGTAATATTTTTACCTCGAAGCCTACCGCTGTTTTTACCCCAACTGGTGGCCGATCGCATACATTGACTGTCGCTATCCCAGGCAGCATTGTGGCCAAGTATGTAAAGACCGTGTCGCATGACTAGTTTCGTTTCTGTTTCACTGGGACGACACAATAGAAAAGTGATACTAACGAGGCTCTTAAAAGTTCTCATTCTGTGGAGCAAAAGACTATTTTGGCTGGTATCATCGCACGTGCTCTCGCTGTCTTTTGTGTTGATGAGGTAGTGGTGTTCGATGACGATGAGAATAGTCCGCGCGATGAGTACCACGGCCAGGGAGATTATTACGAGTCCCCTATAGACAAAACGAGTGACGAGCTCAACGGCAATGACTCCTCCGCTAAACGGTATACCGGATACTCGGACCCATCGCATTTCCTGGCGCATGTACTTTCATACCTCGAGACCCCACCATATCTTCGTAAACATCTCTTTCCGATGCACCCGAATCTTCGCGGAGCTGGCTTACTGCCCAGTCTCGATATGCCACACCATCTTCGTGCCAACGAATGGTGTGACTACCGTGAAGGAATTGTGATATCGAGTTCCGATGGTGAGGGGCAGAGGAGGCATAGCACACAGATGAGCAACTATCACCATAACCGTCGTCATTCATCCAGTAGCCCTACTAATTGTAGTGCTACCGTGGTCGATACCGGTCTTCCTAAAAAGGTCGTCCTCCCGGACATCCAGCTGCCTGAATATGCCCGTGTAACCGTCCGGTTCTCCGAGCAGGGTCCCGAGCACTATGCGCAGCCCGTACATCCTTCTACTCCTCGCTCTGAAGCTGGGTACTATTGGGGCTACTATGTGCGTCGCTGCCGATCTTTGTCGTCTGTATTCACCGAATGCCCATTCGACGGTGGTTACGACCTCTCCTTTGGAACTTCCGAGCGAGGCGCCCCAGTCTATTCGGTTCTAGAGGAAGAACGACAAGAGCATGATAATTATGACCGGCGGAAAATCCCCCCGGACTACAAGCACCTCCTTGTTGTGTTCGGTGGTGTAGCAGGGATCGAAGCGGCAATTCACAATGACCCTCAACTATGCGACATGGAAATTCGCCCGACCGAAGCTGGGAAGCTTTTCGACTACTGGGTCAACCTTCTTCCTGGCCAAGGGAGCAGAACCATCCGCACCGAGGAGGCCGTTTGGCTGGGCCTGACGAGTCTCCGGGGCTTAGTGGAAGGTACCCATCGGCCGAGACCATTGTATAGATCGAGCAGCTTTCGTTCTTCGACGAGCTACGAGTAGAGTTGTATTGGCACTTTCCAGGTGATGTTTATGCTGCATCCTCTCTTCCTTGATATATTTGTTTGCTCTGCTATGGTGCCGTCCGGAGCGGATGTGCAAGACTGTCTTGGCCAACAGTGGTAATCGTTATCTTTTTATTACTTGCCGTCACCAAATATGCCATCATGTCATTGACCGACGATCAAACGCTCAAGAATGCGACTTGTCACTCCTGTCACGCAAAGAATTTGCACTGCTCCAGCGTATTAATTGACTTATCTAGTATGTATTGGTATTTTGTCCTTCTCCTTCATTCGTGGAATGATGATCCGACATCATCTGGAATTCTGTCGCGTCGCAGTTTATTCCTTTATCTTTGGCGATGCTTCTGGAATGGGCGTCTGGGAAATTGGTTGATTTAGTGTAGCGTATGGTGGAAATTAAAGGCACCACATTTCATTTCAAAGCATTCCGTTGTTGGGTTGTCCATTTATTAGTCACTTCATTGCGAGGAAACAATAGAAGGTAGAATAAGCGCCACGGTATAGCAACTGTGGCGTCAGTCATTCCTATATACAATGCGTACAAACAAAGTATAACCTAACGAGCCTCTCACCATCTATGAAGTTGAACCTTAACTTTTGAACCAAGCGCCTTCGTAAATCAAGATAAATTAGACATGACAGGGCCGTGCACAGTTTATGGAAAAGAATTATGACAGGAAGAAGATTGTAAAACGACAGATAGCAGTAAAGAGTAAAAACAATCACTCATCACTGCTCTGATCATCCGAGTCACTGGTCTGCATAGCTTCCTCGGCTTCCATCCTTCGGACGATGGCGTCGCCTTTCTTTCCCTTCTTCTCAGCCGCAAACCAAGCCTCCCGTTTACGGGTCTCGCGTTCTTCTTTCCGGGCTTGTCGGATGACCTTTTCTCTCTGTGCTTGGTCTTGTTTCTGGTGGAGTTCGTTGATGTAGTCGTTTAGATTGGCGAGGTCGGAGCGAAGCTTTGTTACCTCGTCTGTAGTGAGTTGACGGGCGGCCTCATTGGCTGTTGTTTTCTTTTTGAGGGCTGCAAGTTCGCTTTCTAGGTTTGCTATCTGTGAGTCCTTTGCTGCGAGGTCCTCATAATTTGTGGCTTGTGTCATCATGGGCGAGCCTTGGGCGGTGCTGCCTCCCGGTTGGTTAAAGGCAGCTAGCTCAGCGAGACCTTCTTCGATCATTGAGTCGGGGAAGACAGCTTGAGTGAAAGCTTCTGTGAACTGGTTTGTTCGCTCGGAGCCATCGAGGTTCCTTGCTGTGGCGGGCTTGAATGATGTTGAGTTGAGGAGGTGGGTGCTGAAGGTGTAGTCGGCAGGTACGGCGCCTGCAGCTTGAGATGATTCCGACAGGCTACTGTCGTATCGGGGTTTCACGATTGTGTGTGCTACCCTTTTCAGATCCTGGCCGGGGTTGGGGAGGCCAGCCAATGGGAGCATATGAAGGTTCGTCACGGGATGTGTGTAGTCTGCTACGGTCGTGGCGTATTTCTTTCTGCCGACATTCCATGAGAGTACTTTTCCGTTCTGGTGGCCCGATAACAGGGTCATTCCATCGTAGGAGAGTGAGAGCGACTGCGCGGCGCCGCAGTCGGCGGACGGCGGGGACCATTTCTCTTCCGCGGAGGGTTGGGCGGGGGTAGACTGTAACGATGGGTCGTGGAGAGGATGTTGGAAGGATTGGGATTTGTATAAGTCCACTGATTGGATGCTGCCATCTTCATAGCCGACGTAGAATGCGCGGTCAACTGGATCAAGAGCTAGGGAGACTGCGCTGGAAGGCAAGAGGAACGTCCGCAGGACGCGTCCGGTGCGATAGTCCCAAGCGATGGCTGTGTTATCCTGCGCTGTCGAAACGGCGACGTTGTATCTCCCGGAGCTGTGTCCCACGGCAAGTGACGTGATAGCAGCGCGGTGGTTCGAGAATGTACGGATGGGGGAGTTTGGTGGTTGCCGATCCCGGCCGGATGGGAGCTTTGTGAAAGAAAGGATGTCGACTAAAGACCAGACATGGATACTGGCATCGGAGGAGCCGGATAGAATGAAATTGTCACTGGGGTCAACGACTAGGGTGGTCACTGGGCTCAGATGGGATGCTGTAGTCGCGACTTGACGTCCAGTGCAAGTCTATTAATAGAGCTCATGTTAGATTTGTTCGACCAATCGCTTCTTCCCCCGCATAGTGACGCAGTAGATTTAAGTTAAACTCACTTCCCATAAGATCAGACGGCCCCCTTCGGTACCCAAGACCAAGACGTCGCCATTCTTGCTCCCCGCAATCGCAATGCTGCGAATGCGCTCCGGGAAGGGAATAACGGCCTCTTGATTCCCTTTCTCCCTGCTGTACACGTGGACAATGGCTTTCTCCGCCTGAGCTGCGTACACATGTGACGGGCTCACAGCCAGGCAATTGGCCGGAGTCGAGCTCTTCTTGAAGGTGGAGCGGAGGTTGGGTGACGGTTGAAACTCATGAACGCAGATCCCTACATCGCGGAGACTCGCTGACGCCGGGGCTTTGCCCGACGTCAGGGTAGCCGCAATAAAGCACTCCGATAGCATGAGGAACGCTGTCGAAGGGCAAAGAAAAATTATTCGAGTCAAAAGGGGTGGCGAAACTGGCAATGTTCCTGCTCTTTTTCCCGCTCTACATTTTTTTTTCTCTTAGGATCGGCGATAAAAGCAGCGATAAAGGTGAAGTTTGCACTGTTTGTCTCGGAGGTGATTGATCGCCCCAAAAGGGAGATGGACTATCGAGTTACTATCCTCTCCTGTCGGAGTACTTTTCCCGGCGATTTTTATGGACTGTTGGGAAAATCACATTGCACCATGGTTCCTTTTGGAATCCCTGGTCTCCCTTCTAGGAGACCTCCTTTGATCCCTGATACAAGAAGTCTATTCCTTCGCTAACATGAAGCATGACCCTCGTGACAACAGACTGGGAGTTGAGGCTACCCGTAGCAAGAAGCCCAAATTTTAAGTAGACATCGCGCGCCCCCGGATGGCATTTGTGGCATCTTAATATTGACAGTCCAGATCTCCGCAATTCCAGACCATTGGAGGCTTTGCACATGCTGGTTATTGCGGCCACCTCCAATAATGGAGCAGATCACCGCGCTCACAACAATTGAAGCAAGGGGGTCATTCAAGGGGCTCCGACTTTGATTGCCCGGTGCAACAGTCCTGCTGAAGATCGGTTCATGGCGTCTTTTGCGGGTCGCTTTCAGAGCTTTCACTGTGTCCCTGCGGCGGCTTGTCTCAATTCATTCCGTAATGACGAACGGCAATGGTCCTGAAGAGCGGATCCTCCACGTTGTGACGCTCCTGCAGGTGGCGCATATCGAGGCTTAGAGCCAATAGTCATCGCGGCTGTTCGATCTCACCTCTCTCCGGAATGCAAGGACGGTAGGCATAGCGACCCTTTACAGTTCTCTCATGTTCCAGGGTGTTTGGTGACCCTCTGGAAGGGGCCAAAGGCGCATGCCCTACATCTAGTATTCTGTGACCGCCAGGTAGACAAGGGATGACTGAGTGCAGCTTTGTTTGCTAGTATAAGGTCTTGTTGGCCGCCTCTGTGGATCAAACTGTTGTTGCTTCGCTCTATTTTGGGTATCCAAATCATCTTTTGAAGATTCGTCCCTGTTGTGTTATTTACTCTACATTCCTCGCCTGGCATGTCCACTATGGACTGCACTCTCGCAAATATGGATGCCAACCCAAGATTCTATCATCACCAATATTCTGCTTCCACAAATAACATTCCCACATACGCGAACAGGAACACCCCCTCGTACTACGTAACAGATGAATATCCCACAGACCAAGGAAACGATATAGCATACCCTCGCTATTCGCCAACATTTCAGCCCTGGAGGAGACAACAAGCGCAGAGTTCTCTCTCATTCATCCCTTCGACGTCTCCTCTCCCGGAGCAAAGTGAGTACACAGCGCAACACAAACGACCAACAGAGCGCCTATCTGCCACCCCTGCCTCGCCGTTCCGGTCCGTGCGCAGGATGAAGCAACCTTTCCAGCTGCGCTTACCATCATCTCCATCGGTGGAGAGCATCCAGTCTGCTGCTAGAGAGTCCAGGCTATCGCAAACTCCATCTGGAAACCCAATGCTGCGGACTTGTCGATCAGATCAGAACATCACGACGACCAACATGGCAGCATTTGGACTCCTTCCAAGCCCCCCTCTATCAGACTCGAGGGAGTCACAGCCGTCGCCATCTTCTGCATATTTTTCCCCCAAACCGGACTCAGACTTGGACACTGACCATGGAACCCCGAAGAGTAGCGTTTATACGCCAACAACGATTTCGAGTGAGGTCTATAGCACCCATGGAAACGAGGCGACTCCGAAAAGAGCAGGGGACACGACGAATGTGCACATGGCACATTCCAATCTCATGAAACAATATAGCTCCCACAATGAAAAATGGTCTCCGGTATCTACTGATTGTCCACACATGTCTTCGCCAGCTCTCTCTTCGGATGTAGATGCGTTCGAGAGGAGAAAGTTATCCGGATCTTCCTTAGAAACACAGCGGAGCAGGTCAGGGACAGTATCGAGTGAAGAAGGAAGCTGGGTCCCAAGTAACTTTTCGTACTGTGAGGACTGGCTCCAAAGGGCACCCCTGGAATTAGAGACTACGGGAGAAAAATCAAAGGAAAACAACCGAAGAAGAATCCAGATAGTCCAACAGAGCCCTCCGCCAACTGAACGTAAACGCGAGATGAAGGCTCCTGCGGATGAACCAGTGGTAGGAATTCTCGAAGATTGTTGACCTAATATCTACTTACACTGTCCTAGATGTTTGCGGTCGCTAGCAAAACCAAGCCAAAGCTCGTTGATATATCGCGACAATCGTCTCCCGCCATGAGCTGCTCCATCCCAACCCCACCTCAACCCCCAGTGCCTTCAACGCCGGATCTGGGTCACCAAGAAATATCTGCCTTCAGCCCTGACACACCATTGGAAATGTCAGACAGCGGATATGCTACTACTGATCCATCTTGCGATTCCCCAAGCGACCCTAAACCGGACAAGGAGGATGACTTCATACCCGTAAGCTCGGTAGGAAGCATCAGTGAAACCGCTGTCCGTGATAAGCCAATGCGCAGTGTCGCATCGCCAAAACCACCTCCAAGGCCAGACGTAGTGTACAAAGCTTACTCGCCACCGAAACCTCGGCGTTCTGTGCCTTTGTCCAATACTGCCGAACATGGCGAGTTGAAGAAGTGGTGGGATCATGAGTGGGCAATGGATCAGCTGGAACATTCAATCAAGGAGTACCCACGGTGCATGCTTAGATTGACATCCCCGGTTATCATACTCGTTCGTCATAGCGACGAAAAGGACATCTTGCGCAGGTTTCGCCAAATCTTTCCAGATGCCGCAGATAATTTATTGGATGGTCTCTGTGCAGCTCTAATAGCGCGGAACTACGTGCTCTCATTAGCATCATCCAAACGAAAGACTGCACCTCATGGCCATCGCCCCAACCTATCTCGCCTTGACACTGTCCCTGAGAGAGGGAGCGCGATGTTAGCTACGCCACTTGCCCCGTCATCGCCATCGCGAATTAGAGATCGAGTCTTGGGGTCGCGGAGTGGAGAGCTCAACAAAAGCTTAGACCGAATAATTGACGATCTGCTGTTTGCTATATGTCGCAAGCACGACGGAACGTTGAAGTCCGCTGTGCTCGTCTTAGCCCAAGTCCTGGAGACCAAAGCCTAGACTATATTTCCTTCCAACATCTGTATGCTCAATTGATTTATTGACCTTACGAGCCCCACTAGTACCTTCCTTTTGCTGTCTTACAATTCCCAGGTTCAAGCATATTCCCCCTCTCAATTTTCTCTACTCAGCTCATATCCCTTCCTTTCCTTTCCTTTCTTTTTTTTGTTTTACTTCTGTATCCCAGATTGCATAGACCTCAGTCGCTTTCTCTCATTCGTTCAATCTTGTCTTTACTAATGTATTATTGACCATCTTGCCCTTTTACTACATATTTCATTTTGTCGATCTCTCTTGCGAACAAGTTTTCGACCACATCTCCACCTTTATTTCCTCTGTCTATCTAGTCAGCCATAGTGGTTAATTTTATAATCACTAATTGAGTATTGCTCAGCCTATATATTGAACAATGATACCATTGCATTGGCATAAGAACCTCATCCACGAATCATAGATCTCGTATTTCGTATATTAGTTTGATGCCATCAGTTAGGGCAAATATGTACGCCTAGGCACTAGGGGCTCTAAACCGAATAAGGTTAAACCATGCTGAGTAAGGGCAGCGGACTTCGTTATCATGTCGGAGCTTCCCTCATCTTTCCCGCGGAATTCAACTTTCGCAACTTTGCAAGTTGAATACCATCACCATGGCTGCATCGACGAACAAGCTACGTTTTCTCTATTCCTCTGCGAGGGCCATTCCTCAAACCGGGTCCATTGCCCCGGTCTCCCGCCGCACATATGCCACAACAGAACCTTCGCCGTCCGCCACTGGCGCACCGGCAGCACCCCGGAGACGGACAAACTTCACAGATAAGCTGAATGCTGGCCCTTCCTTCGCAGATTTCGTCTCCGGAGGCGAAGACAACGCTCCGCTTGAGCCTTCCGAAGCATATGCCCTCAAAACCGCCATGGTCGGCCCCGCCGGCCGCAAGAAGGAAATGACCCGTTTGCCTTCGTGGCTCAAGACTCCGATTCCAGACTCCCAGAACTACCAGCGGTTAAAGAAAGATCTACGAGGTCTGAATCTGCACACTGTTTGCGAAGAGGCTCGGTGCCCCAACATCTCCGATTGCTGGGGCGGTAGCGACAAGTCCGCCGCTACCGCCACTATCATGCTCATGGGTGACACCTGTACCCGTGGATGTCGGTTCTGCAGCGTGAAAACCAACCGCAACCCCCCGCCTCTCGATCCGCATGAGCCGGAGAATACCGCCGAGGCGATCTCGAGGTGGAGTCTGGGATACGTGGTGTTGACAAGTGTGGATCGGGACGATCTGGCGGATGGTGGCGCTCGCCACTTCGCCGAGACGGTTATCAAGATTAAGCAGAAGAAGCCCAGCATGCTGGTCGAGTGCTTGACGGGTGACTACCGTGGCGATCTGGAGATGGTGAAGCTGGTGGCCCGGTCCGGGCTGGACGTCTATGCGCACAACGTCGAGACGGTCGAGGCTCTGACTCCATTTGTCCGTGACCGTCGCGCAACTTTCCAGCAGTCGCTCAGCGTCTTGAAGACTGCGAAGGAGGCCAGGTCCGATCTGATCACTAAGACCTCCCTTATGCTCGGTTTCGGTGAGACGGAGGAGCAGCTCTGGGATGCTCTCCGTCAATTGCGGTCTGTTGGTGTTGATGTCGTTACGTTCGGTCAGTATATGCGCCCTACGAAGCGTCATATGCCTGTGCATGAGTATGTTACGCCTGACCAGTTTGAACTCTGGCGCCAGCGCGCCCTGGATATGGGCTTCCTCTACTGTGCTTCTGGGCCTTTGGTTCGCAGCAGTTACAAGGCTGGTGAGGCGTTCATCGAGAATGTCTTGAAGAAGAGACGTGCTGCTGGTACTACGGGCGAGTCCGTTACGGATAGCAAGGTTGTTGTCGATGAGGCTACTCGGTGAAATCACTTATAAACTTCTTTCCTTATTGTGTACTTTCTCTCGGCGCAGGTTCAGGTTGGCTTTTTATCAATTTTATGAAATGTATTGATAATGACGGGCATAGGCCGTCGTTCGCATATATTTGTTACTTGGGATTTGGGAGGTAAAATAGAAGCGTCCTCCGGGCATGTCCTGAGAGATCATTGTGTTCAGCACTCATATTCAGATGGAATCAACGATATAATGGGCATATTCATTCAGTAATGTCCGTGGCCTTCCTTATATGTACCCGAGTCCTTCACACCACTACGCCTACGTTAAATGATTTCCTCTAGGATCAACTGTCCTCTCGACTACTCCCGCCAGAAAGTGAAAACGCAGGCAGCCCATACGTGTGTACCAAAGCCGAGTCCATCGGCTTAGGAAAGAAAGAAACCGAGGAAAGTGCGCCGATAAACCGGTGCTTCTGTAAGTCCCTGCTGACAAGATCCAAGTAAAAGTCTGCACCTGGAGAAGTCTCCACGCAGGCTTTTCTTGGGTAAATATCATTTGAGATAGGACGTGTCTTTTGTCGTGTTCGCAACACACCTACGGCTTCTGTGACGCTCATGCTACTTCAGCAATCAGTTCCTTGATATCCTCCTTGCTGAGACCCAGAAGGTGAAGAATGTCCACCATGGTCTCCCCGTTCAGACGAGTGGGGGCTTCGAGTTGAACCATGCTCTTGGCGCGCCAGGCAACTCCGAGTCCAGCAGTATGGAGCATGAGAAGGTCATTGGCTCCATCGCCGACAGCAGCGGTCTGGGCGATGGGGATGTTGTTCTCGGCCGCAATGGACTGCAGGAGCTTGCGCTTTTGGCTGGCATCGATAATAGGGTAGGTGGGAACGAGTTTTCCCGTCAGAGTTTGAGATGCTTGGTCTACCTCGAGCTACACATACTTATCAGTATACCGGACCATCGAATAGTCCAAGAGAGCTCTAAAGAGGTAAAGGCTCGAAAGAATATAATGGACTTACGTGATTAGCGAATGCATAATCGATGCCAAGCTCGCCGGCCAACCACTCAGCAAGAGGCTGGAAGCCACCACTCAAAACTGCCAATTTACATCCGAGAGCCTTCAAGGCCTTGCACAATTCACGCGCACCAGGCGAGATGGTAATGACGGACTTCAGCTTCTCGAAAACATCCGCTGGTACTCCCTTGAGAAGACTGACACGCTCCCTGAGCGATGCAGAGAAGTCCAGCTCGCCGTTCATAGCGCGTTCCGTGATCTCCTATGGCACAGGTTAGCACTCACGAGCGCATTTGATAAAAACAAAAGTGCTAAGAAAGCATCCGCAGCGAGACTGACCGAAACCTCCTTCTCTACGCCAATGAACTTGGCAATCTCGTCAATTACTTCATTCTGGATCAAAGTACTGTCCATGTCGAAAACTACGAGCCGTTTGTGACGGCGGAAGACGCTCTCCTTCTGAAGCACAACCTCCACATTCCACTCGCGCTCGAATCGCCATATGCTCTCGTGTTTGCGCAGGTCTGCGAATGTGAGGTATTCCGGGTTGGGGGGTGGGGAGAAAGTGACTTCTACTACGCGCGGGTGTTCATTCTGGTCGAGGCAGCGGTGGGAGGTGTTCATGCGCTGGTACGGGGTCGGAAGGGATTCGAGGATTTGGAGGAAGTTCGTCAAGCAAAGTTGCGACACAAATGGACCGTAAAGGTGGTCTAATGGTTCAGGTTCTGGCGCAGGAGGCTCCCGGGGAATCTTCTCAATATCAATTGTCGGAGCCGAACCCACAGGAACCGTGGGGGACGGAAGTTTAACGCCAGCCCCAGCGTTTGACGACGAATCAGGATGGAGATGGGGATGAATTGGATCCGACGATTTATAGTAGATGGTTGCGACAATTTGCGGGGTACCGGTGGGAAGAGGATTCACTTGGTGGTTGAACAAGCTGTGAGTGATGCCGCTGTCGGTCACTTTTTCGGGATCTGGGCTTATTGGGTTGAGGGACAAGGATCCTACTCCCGACTCGAGGGAGCTCTCAAGGATATTGCCAATGCTGCTAATGGGGACCGAGGGCTTGTATTGTTGATGGTCATGAAGGAAGGAATTGCTCCTGAGCGATTCCTGCAGTGTCGGCCGTTGTGGACGTGCGGTGGGGTTGTCCGCTGCCATTTCTTCGCAAGATTGACTTGAGGATGTTGGAGTGAAGCAAAACCGAAGAAGGATGGGGAATGGTATTGCAAACACCTTGCAAAGATGATCAATGGAAGCCTGACCGTACCCTTGAAGGAGTAGCTGTCAAAGAAGACGTCGCCGTGGAATTGTAAAATCGACCCGTTTGCTGCAGGCCGATCCGCGGCACGTGGCGGGGTGTCTTAACCCAAGTCCGCGTGATGGTCACATGATTGATATGGGACAAAGAGGTCTCACCGCCCAGGCAGAATTGACGGCACTTCAGCATCAGCAATTTAGTGGCAACACATGAACGGGTTCATCGAGCAACACCATGAAAATGGAGTGAGTGGGGTACAGGATACTTTCACTGCACTGTATTCCAGAGTAGCTTAATAATGACAGGTGGGACAAACTAGCATGACTTTAATCCCTTCGTTCTCTTTCTAATGCTAATAACTACCAGGCCAGTCATATTCTTCAACAAGGGGAGGACCCTGCGTACTACATGAACAATAGATGCAGAGAGGTTCCACAGACCACTGCATTAAAGTGTCCTACCCCGGATGAATGTTTTCTCCTCAGGACATTCGACCATGTTCTAGAGAACAGGAGCAAGGGATTTATCAGCAGCCTTGCGCTGTCTTGTACTGAGACCAAAGCATTCCGGGGACCCACAGAGACCCAAGACGCAGGTATTGCGTGATTTCCCCAGGACATGAGGGAATTGAATTTTTCATCATGCTCCCCCGAAACCGCAGGCGGTCACAGACTATGTCGTGATCGAGCACGGCAGAATCCATCGGCATGTATGAGGGATTCACCAGCAAGATCAGGTTCCGATTGCCGGTGATGTCGTGCTCGCCCCTGTTTTCTTATATCTGACCGGTCGTGGACTCTCCTCTCCGTGTTGTGATGATTACTATCCCACATCATCTCACGCAAATTGGACCTGATCATTTGTCATCCTCTTCCATTCATCCATAGACATATAGACTTGCTAGAATCTCTACTCTTTCCCTTCCAATACTCTTTCTCTTCCATTAGATTCAACTCTACCCAGGTCACGTTGCGAAGATGCCTGCAAAGATGCCTGACACCTACCCCTCCCACGCTGAGGACATCGAGTCTAAGGACAACGCCACGGACTCTGGCTATGTCAGTGGTAGCTCGAGTGACGACTATCTCCCCGAGATTGTCTTCACGAAGCCACACCTGCAGTTTCTCAACAGACAGCTGCAGTTCCTCGAGCCTCAAGGTTAGTATAGAGTGACCCTCCTCGGTCCACTAGGTAGATGACTAACAACTTGCTGTAGATGTCTTGAGATGGTGTGTTACATCACTTCCTCACCTCTTCCAGACCACCGCGTTTGGCCTCACTGGACTCGTCACTCTTGATATGCTTTCCAAGCTGGAGGTCCCTCGCCCTCAGATGGTCGACCTCATCTTCCTGGACACTCTTCATCACTTCTCGGAAACCCATGCTCTGGTTGACAAGGTTCGCCAGAAGTACCCCTTGAACAACATCCATGTCTACAAGCCCAAGGGCCTGAACTCTGAGGAAGAGTTCGCCAAGAAGTACGGTGCCCATCTGTGGGAACGGGATGACCAGCTCTACGACTGGGTTGCCAAGGTAGAACCTGCCCAGCGTGCCTACCGTGAACTGAACGTCCATGCTGTCCTTACCGGCCGACGCCGTAGCCAGGGTGGCAAGCGTGGTGACCTTGACATCATCGAGGTCGACGAGGCTGGCCTTATCAAGATCAACCCTCTGGCCAACTGGACCTTCGATCAAGTCAAGCAGTACATCAAAGAAAACAATGTACCCTACAATGAGCTGCTTGACCGTGGCTACAAGAGCATTGGAGACTACCACTCCACCCAGCCTGTCAAGGAGAACGAAGATGAGCGATCCGGTCGCTGGAAGGGCCAAGCCAAGACCGAGTGTGGCATTCACAACCCTCGCTCCAAGTATGCTCAATACCTCATGGACCTTGAGCGCAAGCGGCAAGAGGAGGCCCTGTCTCAGGCCTTGCAGAATCAATTGACCACTGCTCAATGAACATGGTCTTCAGTCACCTCCGACTTGCATTGATAATGGCGTTTGGGATTGGGAGTTCTAGTATCTAGCGACACAGCCTTGATTTTCTTTATTATTACACAGGCACAGGCCTTGAACATATGTTATTATGACTTGGAAGACTATCTGTCATGGGTGGATTTAATGGTGCAAAAGATATCTCATGCCAGCCCCGCTCCACAAAGGAGCTTGTACATAGCGGGTGGCTTTTTTGTTTTTCTTTTCTTTCTACAAAAGCTGGCCTAGGGGCCGACTATGATAATGATTAGCATGATAGAAATGACAAGACCCTGATATTGTCTTGATTCTCGATTCCTTTTCTCTGATCGTTTGTGGTGTTTTTTAAGTCATGTGGGGCCCAAGCCCTAGAAAGTTGGTTCCCGACGAACCATTCTTATAGTTCTGAATTGCTTCTAGATTTGAAACAGTCACCTAGACCCGCAATCAATTATTAATACCTAATGTTAATTACATTTACTGGAATGGTCGTCTTTAGTGCCAATACAATTGTCTCTCTTTTAAATATAGCTATAGTACATATACCAAACGCACCCCACTTGTTGTCCGGTACAGCTGACTAGCTTCAAATCTAAGATAGGCCAATGCCTCCTCATACATACATGTTCGGATCCACGACAGGTCTGAACATTTCTTCGCACCACACCATCCAGTTCCTCTGCAGATCCAAAAAAAAATTTTCTATGACACTGCAGGCAACAACCCCCAACATCAGGCATCCACCGCCACCATCCACTTGAAGCTAGTATTAAACTTCCCCCAAATAAGGTTCTGATTGGGGGCTTCGTGTACCATGCGCTTCAGTCATCCGTCATAGCTCTTTATTTGATTAATGATACGAAATGATTACATATCATGAGTCACGCATGGGCTGGTTAACTATAATCTGACATACGAGATAAAGAGACTGGGCATCGGATGTAAGCCGCTAAGAAGTTGGGGCGGAAACGACTGTGGACAAGCCCAGTCTATATCTGCCGCTCGGACGGAAACGAGTACAAAAACGGAGGAAAAGTATACTACTGCACAACTAGATTGTTGATAAATAATTCATTCAACATGTCCGATATCGAGACTATCCATGTGATTTCCAAAAAAGATAACAGCCAACATGCTGTTGTCACTATTGAGAATCCCTTAAGGCAACTGCCACCTTCGTCGGTTCGCGTGCGGCCGCTTTTACTCAGTTTGAGCTCCAATAGCCTTTCCTATGCACGTGGCGGGGAGAAACTTCATTGGTATGTTATGACATATGATTTATCAAGGGCTATGCTAATGGGGCTTAATCGCCAACTTAGGTGGGATACCTACCCCGTCCCAAGTGCAGCACCGGCTCCATACAACGACCAATCGGCGTGGGGGATCGTCCCGGCATGGGGGTATGGCACCGTGCTCGAGAGCACGACTGATATCGCACCTGGATCGACACTCTGGGGGTTCTGGCCGACGTCAGGACTCCCGACGGATCTTACGCTGATCCCGGGCGAGCCGCGCGGGCATTGGATTGAGGTTAGCGAGCACCGGCAACGTCTCATGACCTACTACAACCGCTACGAGGTCGTGCAGGAAGATGATCGGGATAACATGGCCTGGGCTGCCTCCATGATCTGGGGCGCCGGGTATCTGCTCAGTGAGTATGTCTTTTCGCCTACAGGAACGCCTGTCCATCCCTACGGTGGTGCGGCTGGGCTGCCCTGGACTACTGAGGATGCGGACTTGTCGTCTGCGGTTGTTGTTAATTTGGCTGCGTCGACCAAGACGGCGCGCTCCTTTACGTATAACCTTTTGTGTCGGCCCGCTGGGTCCGGGCCGTTGGGTGTCTTGCAGATTACTTCTTCGCCTGAGGCTCTGGAGCGCGCTGCTGAGCGGCAGATTGCGAAACGTCAGTTGGTCGCTGGGCCGGTGAAGGCTCTGGCTTATTCTGATGTAGATCAGGCGGTGCCCTGGTTGGTTGGCCTGAAGCCGTCGAAATTGGTGATTATTGATTATGGGGCTCGGGATAATGTGCTTCTGCGACTTCGCGAACTGGTGCAGACCCATGAGGCGCTTCAGAACTGCAAGGTTGTGATTATCCAAGTTGGAGGCCAGCAGAAGGTATGATATACGTCAAGACCGTGTTGCGACTGTTGACTGATAGCCATGTAGGTGTACACAGCGGATGAGCTGCGCGAAGCCTATGCATCTATCCAAGCGCTGGGCAAGATTCAATCCAATGCGTCTACTACCCGGGATACGGCGATTGAACTTGACGGCCCCGATGCGTTTTTCGATAGAATGAATCAGCGGTGGAAGCAATGGCTTGATGATCGCGCGTCCACGGTCTCTGACTTGCGTCTGGTCTGGGGTAAGGGGGTTGCAGGCACCGAGGGGATATACGGCGGATGGGAGCGGCTGACGAAGGGGGATGTCCGTCCAGAGGAGGCGCTGGTGTATATGGTCTAAGGGGAATGCGGTTGTTTGGGCTAGCAGCGACTTCGTGAGGTCGGACTCTCCGTAGAGGGGTTGCAACAGCATACTCCGTAGAAATGTCTATTATGGAGTACGAGACCCCTGTTTGCAAACATATTGTTTAAAACGGTAGAGCTCAATGTCATAGTTCTCCACTTAGTCACTCTGTACGTAATAGGAATTGCGGAGCATAGGAGGAAACGCTGTCAGCTCCTATCAATTCGCCTTGTGTACTCCATATATTGTCCTCCCATATATCTTGCCCAGTATCAACACAGATGACATGTTTCACAGGGCGAATCTTGTATCAACGTCGCGCGAGCTGCGACTCCTAGGGGAACACGAACGCATGAATCCTGCGTGCCAGAAGTTCCACCTTCCGAACGGAAAGCATCTATGCGGGACAGACATCGCGGGTAGGGCTCCATGGGCTTCTTGGCAGGGGTACTTCATTGATAACGACCGTCCTCGCCTACGGTGCATGAAACAACATGGCTGACGTCTCCCTTCATTAATGCGACGGATATGCGGGGATATGCCGGGCGATCGTCATCTAGATTAGTCTAGTCCTAGAACTACTAATACCCGAGCCCTCCAGGAGATATTATAAGTAGTAGTTGTAGTTTACGTGTCCACTCCGCATCACCGTTTCCGGATATAAAAAGGGGATGATAACCGTTGACCAGTGCGACGACGAGGATGGTGAAACGGTCTTCACACGTCAGCCTGTCGGCCTCGGAGCGGAATCCGGTGGCAGTTTAGGGCCGTGCAGATCACCTGACCAGCCCTGCCAAGAGGCGTAATCACGCAAGCCGTGTGGAGGATGTCGTGATGATGGGCATGCCCCGCCACGTGATCCGGCTGCCAGCTGCCGAAAGGCCGTTTCAATGTGATATCAGACTTGTTTCACCTGACCGGCATTTGGAGAGAAAGCGCCTTGTCGATCCGATCTCGCAGGTGCTTTGACTTCAATGTACAGAGACAGATAGATAAAAAAAAAGAGAACAGTAATATCACCCCCAAATGTAACCGTACTGACGTATCCTCATTTCGAGTAATCGGAATTATCCGCAGAGAGTATTCGTGAATAATTCATTCATTCCCCCTGAAAATCATGACTCGTCTCGGTTTGATGATCCTGGAGATGGTGGTTTGGTCTCCAGTTCAGCGACGGGGTTCTGGAAGGGCTCGGTGATGGTCATGAATGGTGGGATAATTTATTTCGATCTGGGATTAAACTGTTTAGAAAATATTCAGTGGAAAAAGAAAAGAAAGGGATTGAATGGGTTTAAGAGTTGTTGCATGTTTGTCGGGACGATTCGTGACTAGTATAGAGTAAGTATTGATAGACGACATGAAGGAACCAAGGAACAGGGGAGGGATTGAAGAAGATTCTAAAACAGAGGTTTAATTTAATTGAGAATGCAATAGACAGAAAAAGGACTCAACGAAAACCAAAACCAAATCATACTGTGTATCAAATCCAATTCACCTGGTGATGATGCATACGTCGTCCAAGGACGTCCAAGAGTTTGGGAGCTCCACAGCCTGACGACTTCAACTCCGATCTTCATTAGCATCTTTGGCTGGAACAAGGCAATTCGCTCGGGATTCGAGAACCTTTGCCTTTCTCCTTGGAGCTCTCCATTCAATCGCCTAATTGAGAGGTTCCTTGGGTTGAACTTTTTTTTAGTATTTTCTTTTTCTTTTTCTCAAGGTCTTTTAAATCAATTTCTTTTTCCTTCTACATTTATTTCTCCCCCCCCCACTATTTCCGCACGTCCTTCGCCCCCCCTCTACTTTACTACTCTTCTCACATCCACCCTTTTCCTTTTAATCTCTTCATACCCCCCCTCTTTCTTGTGTTTCTCTTTCTCTTCCACCTTCTTTTCTACATTGCATTGGTCAGTTCATTTACACATACAACATGGCCAACACTCCTCACGGTGGTGTCCTGAAGGACCTTCTTGCCCGCGATGCTCCCCGCCACGACCAGTTGGCCGCGGAAGCGGAGACCCTGCCCGCCATTGTTCTCTCCGAGCGCCAGCTGTGCGATCTTGAACTGATCATGAACGGTGGCTTCAGTCCTCTTGAGGGTATGTTCTCAATCGCAACATGGCGCTTTTTCTTGGCTGTATTGCGACACCGCTTGGCAGTTGGCGGAGCCTGAAAGTTGACTCGGTGGCTGACTCCGATATCTCTCCGCAGGCTTCATGAACCAGAAGGATTTTGACGGGTATGCTGCGCTTTCCCCATTCGCACCAAGAAAACCAATTGTAGTCCAAAGTTCTCAAAAAATGAGCCTTGGCAGAGGTCTTGGAAAAAATTAATATGATTACAATTGAAGTCCCAAGCTGCCAGAACAATCCACTAACATTCTGCGCCTGGTTAGTGTCTGTGAGGACTGCCGTCTTGCCGATGGCAACCTTTTCTCCATGCCCATTACCCTCGATGCCTCCCAACAGGTCATCAGCGAGCTCAAGCTGCAGGCTGGCTCTCGTGTCACTCTCCGCGACTTCCGTGATGACCGCAACCTGGCCATCCTGACCATCGACGACATCTACCGTGCTGACAAGTGAGTGCTTCCCCTTTGCCGTGGAGCGCGGTTTCGCATGCGGTCAGGTAACGCAGGTGACTGACGATTGAATTGCACTGGTTTAGGGAGAAGGAAGCCAAGCTGGTCTTTGGCGGTGATCCTGAGCACCCTGCCATCAAGTACCTCAACACCAAGATTGAGGAATTCTACATCGGTGGAAAGGTCGAGGCTGTCAACAAGCTGAACCACTACGACTATGTTGCTCTGCGCTGTACGTTTTGTCACTGGTGTACGAATCGACACCCTGATATTGACTGCTGACACGTTGTAGACACCCCCGCAGAGCTGCGCATCCACTTCGACAAGCTCGGCTGGTCCCGAGTTGTCGCTTTCCAGACCAGGTACTTTCGTCGAGCCTGAATGATGATCCCTGGGCGATCTTGTGCTAACAGCCCACTGCAGAAACCCCATGCACAGAGCTCACCGTGAGCTGACCGTTCGTGCGGCTCGTGCTCGCCAGGCTAACGTCCTGATCCACCCCGTTGTCGGTCTCACCAAGCCCGGTGACATTGACCACTTCACCCGTGTCCGTGCTTACCAGGCCCTCCTCCCCCGCTACCCCAACGGAATGGCCGTCCTTGGTCTGCTCGGCCTCGCCATGCGTATGGGTGGTCCCCGTGAGGCCATCTGGCACGCCATCATCCGTAAGAACCACGGTGCCACCCACTTCATCGTTGGTCGTGACCACGCCGGTCCCGGTAAGAACTCCAAGGGCGAAGAGTTCTACGGCCCCTACGACGCTCAGCACGCTGTCGAGAAGTACAAGGACGAGCTGGGTATCGAGGTCGTCGAGTTCCAGCAGGTCACCTACCTGCCGGACACCGATGAGTACAAGCCTAAGGATGAGGTTCCTGCCGGTGTGAAGACTCTGGATATCTCCGGTACCGAGCTGCGCAACCGCCTCCGCACGGGTGCCCACATCCCCGAGTGGTTCTCTTACCCCGAAGTTGTTAAGATCCTGCGTGAATCCAGCCCCCCGCGTAACACCCAGGGTTTCACCGTCTTCCTTACCGGTTACCAGAACTCCGGCAAGGACGCCATCGCTCGTGCTCTGCAGGTCACCTTGAACCAGCAGGGTGGTCGCGCTGTCTCTCTCCTCCTGGGTGACACTGTCCGCCACGAGCTCTCTTCTGAGCTTGGCTTCAGCCGCGAGGACCGCCACACCAACATTCAGCGTATCGCCTTCGTTGCCAGCGAGCTGACCAAGGCCGGTGCTGCTGTTATCGCCGCTCCCATTGCCCCCTACGAGCACTCCCGGAAGGCCGCTCGTGAGGCCGTTTCCCAGCACGGTTCCTTCTTCCTGGTCCACGTCAACACCCCTCTGGAGTACTGTGAGAAGACCGACAAGCGCGGTATCTACGCCAAGGCCCGCGCCGGCGAGATCAAGGGCTTCACTGGTGTTGATGATCCTTATGAGGCTCCTCAGAACGCTCACCTCACTGTTGATGTCTCCAAGCAGACTGTTCGCAGCATTGTCCACGAGATCATCCTTCTGCTTGAGACTGAGGGTTTCTTTGACCGTGCTTAGAGCGAAGGTGTTCTGGAATGGGCTTTTTTTCTTGTAATGAATGTTAAAGTGATTTGAACTAAGTGTTGGAAGATATCATAGAACGTTTTTGCTTTAATGGATTACCTTTGATCCCACTGATACTTGAAGTTTTGAGTAATTGCCCATGATGGGAGTGAACTTGTCGCTAGCATGATAGCAATCGGGGCGCACATATTGACAGCATAGGGGTAAACACCAACTCCATATACTTACACCAGAGTAATTCATAAGTATATTCTCACCAAGTAAACATTTTCAGAATAATTTGTTGCTACTTTAACATCTACGAACGGAACTAAACCTATTAAATCCGCGGGTAAAATAAAATTTATTGCAAACCATGCAAACAGACCTACCAAGATGCTCCAACCACAGAAAAGCGGAATTGACCGTCCACGAGATCCAACAACCACAACCCCAAAGCATCAGAGATGCTCCCCCCTCGCCTCACAAGTCGGATACCGGGGGCCATCCGGCCAACCCGGATACCATGCACTCACAGTCTTCGCCACCCCTCTCGCGCATTCACGGCAAAGTCCCGACTCGAGCTCGTATCCCCCCCATACGTCAGGCCACAGCTCCCCTTCCTCTCTCCACTGGCAAGCAGCCGCCCTGTGCCGCCATTGTCGATTCATCTCCGCCAGCATTTCGCACGCCTGATCTCGACGGAGAGTCGCGAGCATTATAAACGTCGTCTTTCCCGCGGCCTCCGCATCGGCCTGTCGTTCTATGCTATCCTGGTGCTGTTCCAGGTGATCAAGCTGGGTGTTTATCAGGAGGAAATCGAGCATCAATGGCCG
Source organism: Aspergillus pseudonomiae (assembly GCF_009193645.1). Classification (NCBI taxonomy): domain Eukaryota; kingdom Fungi; phylum Ascomycota; class Eurotiomycetes; order Eurotiales; family Aspergillaceae; genus Aspergillus; species Aspergillus pseudonomiae. The sequence goes on from NW_022476001.1 coordinate 426,923, forward strand.
ACGCCGCAGGAGTGGTCGTGGAAGAGTCGGTGGTGCTTGCGCTCTGCGCAGGCGCTGCAGCATCCGGAGGATATCGGGAAGCTGATGACCAATTGGCCCATGGTGGCGGGGTATCTGAAGGAACTGCTGGAGCGGTTGGAGGATCCTGCGGGTGAAGGGAAGGGTATTGTTGAGCAAGGGGATGGCGGGTTTTTGGTGGAGGGTGTGGGGAAGACTGGGTTTGATGTGTCGAGCAAGAGTGAACCCTGGCGGAGAGGGTACTTCCAGGCGCTGATGGGGGCGGCGAAAGCGGCGGAGAATCTGGAGGGCTGGTTGACGGACCGGAAGCAGCGTATCTCTGCGCCGGCGGAATATGTGGTCGGTCCCTCGAACCCGCGTCCGAAGCCTATGCCTGCGGGTCAGAAGAAGGTGCCGCGGGAGGAGGATTGCGAGCAGGCTTCTCCGAGCCCCGAGGTCTTCTACATGAAGATCCTGACTACGCGTGGGTTTGATACTCGGCAGAAGCTGGATGCTGCCCTCGCTTACGCGGATTGGCTGGACTATAAGGGGTTGCAGGATACTGCGAGCGACATGTACAATTGGGCTATGGACATTGCGGCCTCTGGGTCACCGGTGGACGCCGGGAAGGTGGTGGATGTGAAAACGGGGGTTCTTAAGAATGATGGCAAGTCCTTGCCGTCGGAAAATATACTGCGTGTCTCGACCGCGCTTGCGGTTTACCATGCCCGACATAACAACCTTCCCACCGCTCTCTCCATCTTTACCTCCGTTCTGAAAGCCCGTCGTTCTCTACCGCCGCCACCTCCTGGCACGATTATCCCCAAACTCCCATCTCTACACAAGTCTAAGGACCCGTTCCGTTACCTTTTCGACTCAATTAAGATCATGCTCGTCCCCGTTGAATATCCCGCACCTCTCCCATCTGGAAATGAACCGCCACTTCGAACTGCTACCTCTGCCTGCGACGAGGCTGGGCTCATGACTTACATTGGCGAGATCATCTACGCCTCATCCTCAAAAGAAAAGGGCCTCGCCTGGACCCGCGACGCAGTTGACACAGCCGAGGCCACCATGCTCGAGCTCGGCGAATCCGACCGTATTCCCCGACACCGCTGCGCGGAGTGCCTCCGCGTAGGCTTGGAGAACTGGAAGACGATGGTCTCCCGACTTGTCGCCAAGGCTGAGAAAGAAGAGCAGGAAAGCATTCAGAATGTCGGACGCTCCTGGTTCGGCGGCCAGAAGCAGGTCGAAGCTAAATCCGTGGAACGGAAGAGATGGGAAGCCGAGAATCTGATCCTTGACGACCGAATTCGGCGACTTTGGCCGATGATTGACGGGGAGTCTGGGCTAGAGGGGATTGCGCCCAATAGCTCATTGTTTGTATGATGTTATTTTGAGTGAGAAATTCTTGTCTTCGAAGGGACGATTATACCAGGAGTTTGGGGCGAGATTAGCATCTTTTGGTCTTGTCGGTTCATAAAATGCCTGTATATTTACTGAACATATTTGCATAAGTTATACGACGTTGAATGTTATCCATAATAGGTTTTTCGTTTTTTTGCGCCTTCGGATAATACCTCGGTGGAGGGAATGTAGAGCTGTAGCCACACTGCAGACAGTGTGGTATGATCACTGGGTACCTGACTAACTGCATCATATCGTCAGGGCCTTGGTTTTTGATACCTAGTAAGAGTATCACTATGGCATTGCGTGCTCAGTTAATTTGGAGACGTCGTTGTAGCGATTTAAGTACGGAGAGCTCCGTACGGGGATTGTTCTCCGAAGGGATAGGGCATCAATCATTTCCCATTACCCAACAACTTTCTTATTGTATCCTCTTTCGCCCTCGCGTAAGAGGAAATGAGGAGAAACTAACCTGCATTGAACCGTGAGGGGACAAGTCCAACTAAATGGCGATGTTCGGCCACTGCAGATGTGGGTCTAAACACTGGGATGGATGTCGTGATCTAATCGTTGCATGAGCCGTATCGTCGCATTATTGGCTTCAGGTATGAAATGTTGCATCCCGATGGAGCTCCACATGCAACCCAGCCCCCAATGAGAGAGATGGAGGTACTATCCGGAGTAGCCGGCGAGATAAAATGAGCGTTGGGATTGGGTCTGCAGTCGGATATCCGTCGGGGGATGCCGCTGCATATGTGAGCTATCCACAGTTACCTTCCTGATCAAGGAAAGGATTCCCACCGACCCTGAACCCATGAAAGCTTCCCAATGCTTGTCTGTCGGGGACAAGCTTCTCCACCCCTGGTGATGTGCATCGTACTATTTGTTTCTGCCTGTTTTCTCGCCGTTTAAAAAGAGCACGAGGCGACCCCCCCCCCTGTCGATCGACTCTGAGTTTCGCTCACGGGTTCCTTGTCCAACTTGGCAAAACTTACTCACGATGCGTGCGGTAACAGTTATTGCTTCTCTTTTGCTGGTCGGCTCTGCCGTCGGCTTGGAGAATCCTCATCGCAAAGCTAAGGCCGTTCACCGAGCTCACCAGCACAAGGCGGTCTTGCCTCGTGCACTCCCGGTGGCTGGGAATGAGGATTACAAGTACTTGACTAACAAGACCGAGAGTTAGTATTTGACAATCCCGAAATAGTTGAGGTAATAATGCTGATGTATTCATGTCCCGGGTAGGATTCCTTGTCAACGGCACTGGCATCCCAGAAGTGGACTTTGACGTTGGGGAATCTTACGCAGGTCTCTTACCCAACTCGCCCGCTGGGAACTCCAGCCTCTTCTTCTGGTTCTTCCCTTCTCAGAACCCGAAGGCACAGGATGAGGTATGCATTGACCGCCAATATAACAGGGTAGCTGTAGTCTTCTGAAATCTAACACATCTCTAGATCACAATCTGGCTGAATGGTGGACCAGGATGCAGTTCCCTCGATGGATTGTTGCAGGAACATGGTCCCTTCCTCTGGCTTCCGGGCACTTACAAACCTGCTCGAAACCCATACTCGTGGACTAACCTGACAAATGTGGTCTATATTGACCAGCCGGCTGGAACGGGCTTATCTCCTGGCCCGTCTACCGTGGATGACGAGGAGGGCGTTGCCGCCCAGTTCAAGAGCTGGTTCAAGCACTTCGTCGACACATTCGGCCTGCACGGCCACAAGGTGTATCTGACCGGTGAGAGTTATGCCGGACAATACATCCCGTATATCGCTTCGGCAATGTTGGACGAAGAAGATGAGAAGTATTTCAATGTGAAGGGTATTCAGATCAACGACCCTTCGATTAACGATGACTCTGTGATGATTTATGGTATGTTTTGCATGGTGCTTTGACACTCGCGCTGATGCCTATTCTGACAATACTACAGCCCCGGCCGTCAGGCATCTGAACCATTACACAAGTGTCTTCGCTTTGAACGACACATTTATGGCCGATGTCAACTCCCGTGCGGACAAGTGTGGCTTCAACAAGTTCCTTGATGAGGCGTTGACTTACCCACCACCGAAGGACTTCCCTGTCCTTCAGGAGATCAACTCGGAGTGCGCTATCTGGGACGATATTATTGCGGCTGTTTACGATGTCAACCCTTGCTTCAACATCTACCACTTGACAGACTACTGTCCTTATCTCTGGAGCGAGATGGGCTTCCCTTCTCTCGCAGGCCCACCCAACAACTACTTCAACCGCACTGATGTCCAGAAGGCCCTTCACGTCCCTCGCACGGATTACTCTGTCTGCGGAGAAACGACCATCTTCAAGAACGGTGATCAATCTCCCCCCAGTGCCCTGGGTCCCCTCCCTAGCGTGATTGAGCGGACGAACAACACAATTATTGGCCACGGATGGCTTGATTACCTACTTTTCCTGAATGGATCATTAGTGACCATCCAGAACATGACTTGGAACGGTGCCCAAGGGTTCCAGAAGCCTCCTGTCGAACCACTTTATGTCCCCTATCATTATGGTCTGGCCGAGCTCGCCAATGGCAATGCCCCGGAGCCATTCACACAGATCGCTGGTGCGGGACTTCTAGGCACAGCTCATACCGAGCGTGGGTTGACTTTCTCCAGTGTTTACTTGGCTGGTCATGGTAAGTTGAAACTCAATAGTAGCTGTTGATGACTGAATTGTGGTGCTGACAATGAGGCTAGAAATTCCCCAGTATGTTCCCGGTGCGGCATATCGCCAGCTGGAGTTCTTGCTTGGTCGCATTGAGAACCTGCAGCAGCGGGGAGGGTACACTGCCTAGATGTATAAATAGACCACTTCAATCTGTATATACAAGACTTGAGGTATATAGGACGTATTTTAATAGTACGCTTAGACGGAGAATAAATGCAGCTCCGACATTATCTTCCTTCAGAATCAGTGTTCTTCACGCCCGTTGCGGAAAAATCATAACGAACTGTGTACTAAGCCAGGCGTGCCCTTCTTCGGATCTTCGAATAAAGTAGGTTCTTAAACCCGACGAACATGGGAAGCTGCATCGTCGCATATTCGGGGGTTTCAGAGAAGAGCCCGGCAGGCGCAATTGACTGAGCTTCGGCCTTGTTTACAACGATGTAGCACTGTCCGATCGTATCGTTAAGACCAATGAATGCTATCAGATAATTTCTTTTATACGCTGCATGCAAGGTCGTATTTCTTCCTGGGTCGCGGCTTATGATCGCATTGGCTGGACGGTAATGGGCTGACTCCATGCCCATTCTGCGAATAGCGGACACATGCACCTTAGCGTAGAGCGGAAGATTCCGAGGCTTTGTGAGAGTTAATTTTCGGCATACGGTAGGGGTAAGAAAAGCGCGGGTGATCATTCGATTCGTTTTGTGTGTGTGGTTCCCGGTGCTGTGCAGGTGGCCTTGTATGGATGCAAGATGTAAAGAGGCCTTCAACTGATCGCTAGAGAATATGGTCTCTGGACTAGCTGTGAATGCATTGTACTGGTCGCTTATACTACCACTGTCCATTATCTTGGTCAGATCTAATGGGCTGACCTGCGTATGCTCATCGCATCCAAACTGCGTCGTGAGCCTGAAAGACAGGCCGGCCTTGGAGGCCTCGCGGACCATCCAGACCAGCGGGATATGGCCGAGGCTCCAAGCCTCACCGGGGTCTAGCGGTACAAGCCCCCCGATATCCTGTTGAAATTAGCAAAAGATTTCACGAGCAAACAAAATACTTACAGCATGACTACCCGGGAACCAGACTTGCTTGACTCCTTTCATACGTAGTCCATCGCTGAGCTCCTCTTTCAGTAGAACTGGACGTAGTGCAGCGTGATATTCATCTATTGAAACTGCATGACAAATAGTACTGGCTGATTTCGAAATCTCCGTAGCTGTCGAGATTCGCTCCCCTTCTCCGTCGAGATGTTTGGATTTGACGACGACCGTATCGAATAAACCAAGAAATCGGATGCTGTTAACGGGCTTGCAGAGCTTTTCCCGGAAGTCTTTCATTTTAAAGTAACTCTCTCTTTCCTCCCACATCTTATCAGCATCGGCCCTCAGCGTATAGGTATTCCACCGTTGGAAGATGTCCCAGGCAGCCTGAAAGCTCTCGTTACCTTGAGGCAATATTCCAATATAATCGACCATTTTTGCGAGTGCTTGAGCTATGTAAGCCCCATTGGAGAAGCCAAAGAGAAATATCTCATCCCCGACATTATAGTAATCTACGAGCCACTGTTAGAAGTAGTATTAGTGTTTCGGTATCTTCTAGTTCCACAAAATAGCTTACATTGTATCCATCACCTATACATGCCTTGAAACCACCAGCACGGCTAGAATTGGCTCGTTGGTAGTAACAAAGCTGGGAACCGTTCGTGCCATAAAGCATGTTATGGATTTTCTCAATGTTGGATTGATGATTCGCTTGACGCTTCTGGCTCCCTCCGTCGAAACATAGAATTAGCTTTTTAGGTGGCTCTCCTGATTGTGATAACTCTTTGCGGAGACGAGATCCTGCGTAGTGATAAGGTCTATGCTCATGCAGCAGGGAGCCCCCTCCCTCGCCAATGGATGTCTTCATCACATAGATCGTTTGAGCCTTGGCATGACGCATTTTCGACAGCGGAATTTCCCTGTTGATTCGAGAGTTATGTCTCATATACTGGAACTGTCCGCCAGGGCTCGGAAGCAGATATATCCCCACAAGAGCTCTATACTTTTCTGAGGTGTCCTGACACTCGAGGACAAGTATGTCCTTTACCAGTAGGTTCTGGTACAGGGGTAAATGCAGTCTTATACCCCGGTTGGTCACCGAGAACGGAGCAGAATCCTTCTTTGAAAAATAAAAGGGCACGATATCTCCGGAATGCTTGAAATCAGCGGGCGATCGTGCAAGCAAACCAGTTTCAGGTCGGTCTGATGCTTCGCGTATTTCCCATGCGAAAAGTGACTGATCGGCTGACTCTTTCATAATCTCTTCCTGTAGTCTTATGAAAGCCTTCTCGCCCTCTCCATAGAGCAACGGCATGTTCACGTGAAATATCCCCATGAGACAGTAGGCTATGTCCTCCACACGTGTCGTCTTTCTTCCTGAAGCCCATGACATTCGCCTGGCAATGCTAAAATCGGACAACTGTGCTGAACCTTTCAAAATCGACTCGTCTATTTTGGTGATCTCATGTATCAAGGTGCTCCAGGAGTCTCTTGATCCTATCTCACTCCAGTCATCTGCAAGAAAACGCACATCCGACGGAGCAATGAGTTCTTGAAGGGTCCAACCTCGTTTGAAGTATTCACTCTTCCTAACTTTGGACGATAAATCAGATTGATCATTGTTCGAGGAAACATCGCGTAAGTAAGCATAACACTGTCCTGCCGACTCGTACCATCTGAACATTGAGTTAATCGCTTCGGACAGCTCAGCGCTACTTTCTTTATTGATACAACATGTGTCAATCCAGGCATACTCGAAGCCATCCTGGTTGGCTACTTTACACATGTTCTCCACTTTTCTGTAGCCCTCCGTATCATGGTTCCGGCCGAGGAGTATGTCTTGGAACGTAACTTCTTTCTTGCCCCATCGGTGCGAGAGGACCGCGTAAGGCGGGATTTCATCTGTGAATTCCTCGAGCTGTAAACGCCCTGTGTGAATTAGACGCATTGTCGGTGTCAGTGCAGGGTATGCAAAGGAACTTGGAAGAGAAGTTGGGCTTCCTGTTTACGGCGGGCATATCGTCTAGTCTCTTTGGGGTATGGTTGTTTGACCATGTGACGTGGCATACATCAGCTTTAGTCTACATCGTCCGTCCGTAGAAGCTCAATTGTTAACGATAGTGACCAACTTTGGGCCAAATGTACCAATTCTCAGATGAGATTTTATCAAATCGAGCGAGACCGCATGAAGCAAAGGTTCCTGCCCTACTGGACATTCGCAAGTTGTGCTAAACAATCTCCGTTTCGTGACAACGTCACTCATCTTAGTTTTCAGGTATCCTTCCCCTTCCATTCGGTCTTGATAGTTAGTTTGACCCGATTATAACTACCTCTCACTACCCTGACAGGGTGACATTTCTATGTCAGAGTAGAATTAACGAACTAAAGAGGAAGCCTGGTGTAGCATTACAAAAGTACAACTGTGATTTTCAGCCAGGTTACTATTTTAGTATCTTCTATCACGTGACCTTCATGCAAAGTGTCCTGCATCTTATGAGCATTGAAAGCCCCGAGTGTCCAGCATTGCGCATCTCTGCCTGCTCTAACAAAGTATTCCCAAAATGACAGCGAGTCTTCCTCTTTTTAGGGGAAACAGCATTTCCTTGGAAGATGCCTTGGAGGATAACGACAATATTCTCCATCGGTTAGATTATCCACAAAAAAAGTAGGAATTCTGGTCGTATCTTCTCTTTTATAAGAATGATATTGAAGAAATAGTTTGCTTTCATCTTTGTGCAAAACATTGCCAGGTAGCTGATGAAACTCACTAGTTATTTAGCAGCTATAATGTATGTATTCCTGTCTATATCGATCCGCTATCCGAGGAGGTGGTTTTAATTCGAATCCCCTTACCTTTTAAAATCGGAGAGGCGTTTAATCCTGGAAACATGGATGAAAAGCTACGGTGCGAAGTAGCTACCTATATTTGGATTCGTGAGAATTGCTTGACTGTCCCTATTCCGTCTCTCTATGGGTTCGCATTCCCTAATAGGCTGACAGTCTGTGAACTCAATCCAATATCTTTTAGTCTTCTTTATTAGTTTGTGTCACGTCAATATCGCGACGGGCCATTCATACTCACACTTACTGATCTTCACCCAAGTAACATATTCGTTGATGAACACTGGCATGTAACATCCCTTATTGATCTAGAATGGGTATATTTGTTTCCTGTCGAGTTATAGACACCCCTATACTGGTTATTTGGTTGACCTATTGATGATATTGAGCATGGAGAATATCTACAGACCTTCGAGAAAATCATCAATGAATTCATAGATATCTTTAAAGAACAGAAGAAAAGACTTCAAGGCCCTAATACTGTCCAGGCTCAGATTATAAGACAATGCTAGGTTAAAAAAAGTTTCTAGTATTTTTAGACTACACACAGCCCAAAGGGGCTCCTTAATATCTTCAACAAACATATCCAATGCAGGTTTTGTGAGGAGCATTACACCCAACGGGTGTTTAATCGAACTGTCAGTCCTTACTAGTGTGTAGGAGCCGAGGATTTTATTCAAAAGAAGGTCGAAGAGGACACGAAATACAAAGATCGGTTAAGAAGAAGGTTTGATAGCATTGGCCAACAATGCGATCCATGCGTTTGAAGTAAGCACTGCATTACAACGGGACGAGTCATCCTCAAGGACCCGTACGTAGCCTACCAAGTCAGATACTTATTGATTCACATTGCATTACCAAAGTCATGTGGATACCTAACAGGATACCACTTAGAGACCATTCCCACCTTTAGCGTATATGTTGATATTCACTATGTAGCGAATTCATAGGGGAGTACAAACCTGGTAACCTAAACCCTAAGCAAGTAGCAATGATGGGAGGCAAATTATTTAATCTATCTTCCCCTATTTTCTCCTACTTTCCTCAAACCCCACTCAAGATTTATCCATCCAGGACCATCCTTAATCCAAATTTTTCCCCTATCTCAGGAGAAGGGTAAGACTTGCTGAATCTTACAGAGTCATGAAGACACCAAATTGTCGAAGACTAACTCTATTTCCCTATTCATCTTCTGCCAACTCTATCTCCTGTGAATCAGCCCAGTAGAGTATTCACTACACCTTTTATTACTGCTTCCCATACATCGTTGTCTCTCCATGCAAAGCAGGATCCTCCATACATGACACGATCTGTCCACTTCCTCAACCACGAGGCGTCTTTCAGAGATGCTGTAGACTCCATCCGTTAAGCCGTGAGAAATGTCCTCCCATCAAAGAAGGGCAATGATATGTTCGTGTTCTGACGCTCAGATGGTCAAAGGGCGACTTGGAGCTTTCCGGCATTGAGATGGAACTTTTTGGACTTCTCTCTGCCAAACTCCATTATGTCTTGTCACCTGGCCATCGGATTGTATTTACCGAAGGTCCATGGCAGCTGGAAGGAGATTCCATAGTTACGATTTGGATTCCAATGCATATACCAGTACATATGCCCGTCGTGCAGCTCACGGAAAGCTTCTCAAGCCCATCACCAAGTATGACAGCCCTGCCAGGTGTATCTACCTGCACCCTGAATAGCTCAAAGTTACCTGGTTAGACCAGGCCAGAACGCATAAGAGGAAGCTTGCCTTACTACTTCCTAAACGGGCCTTTGGCAAGCGCTTTTCATCGTCGTCTATGAAGGTCACTCGTATATACCTACCGGTGCTTCATATCTCATATTATAGTACGCTTCTCCTCCCGAATGTTGACAGTGCAGTAAGCTAATAGAAACAGCAGCTCGCAGCATCCAGCAGCTCCGACTCTCCCATGAGGCTATGTGGAATCAGGCTTGGAGAAAACTGACAATGCCGGTATTTTGATTTTACTTGACTCCTGTTTTCCAACCGCAGCGGCACTTGGTGCCCTTCTTTGCATGTCCGCTTCGAGGAATTGTGGCTTTGGGGTCCAAATGAAGGTGAGAGCGGGTAACGAACAGTTGGCGACATCGGCTTTGGAGTCTCCAGCCACTTGAGTATGTAGGGAGGAGCTTCACCCGTATGTTTCTTGATTTGTTGGCAAGCATGGATTGTCCAGAGATTGAAGTGGCCCACCTCTATGCCAAGGTAGTGAAACAGGCCAACATAGCCGAGTGAGCTAGACTATTACTCCTGTGCACATCGCAAGCGTGGATAAGCTGCCGTCAATCACGCTCCATCCGCTTTACAAATAACGATACCGGTGGCCATGTGGAATATACTCAAGCAAAGCGACAGCTACGGCTTTATTATTTATATAGAAACCCACAATCTCCATTCTCGGTCAACCCAATGCCTCAAAACATTCTACAAAGTCAGGGGGGCAACGTGCAGCCTCCCCACACGGGAAAAGTAAAATCCTGTTCTCTCTGATGCCGTCCTTATTTAAATATTGCTTTTACATACCTTTGTTCTTTGTGTATTTATGAGAAAAAGAAAAGAAAAGAAAAGAAAAAAGACCAGCCGGCGACCTTCCGATTACATGGAGTAAATTCTACTCCCAACACATTCTCATCCCTCCCAAAATCAAGCAAAGCAAATTGTGCTACAATTAGCGCCCTCAGGTTCTTGACCTGATCATGTATGAATGACTTCAAGTACATAGAATTATAGTACTATAGTATTATAGGGCATCAGATTTTAGCACATTTGGTGCTCACTGATATAGGGTAAATATGCCCACGTGACTAAAACTAACCAACAGAAGAAGATAGCTCAGCCTGTCAGCGCATACACGAGTCCATATTCAGATATCCAATGGCTGTCAGCCCGTTAGAATCTACAGTACTGCCTAGTAGGGGTTCAGGAAGGTTCCCTTGCACGCGTTGAGGAGCCAGAGTCGTACGCCGCATTGCGCAATCTTCGTGATCGAGAATAATAAAAAAAAAAAAAAAAGGCATTCCAGACAGGCGGTTAGTGTCGGCACGCCTAGTACCCTCTCGCCATGATCCCCGTGGTATGTCCGACATGGCCCACCTCGTGCAGGAAGGCCCCATGGCCGATCGAACAGGCGCCGCGTATAAGGAGATTCGGAAATGTTATGTAGATATTCCCCCGAGCCGAGTGTTGCTCTCTCTGCTCCTTGGTAAATTCGGGGCAGGAAGTTCCTCGTACGAGATGTCTACACATAGAGAACACTAGACTTTCTGAACCACTTTACAGGAATACAGCTTGGACCACAACACGTGCACATATGTCCAAAAGGTTACAGGTGGAAAGACAGCCGTTTCTGGCCTCCCACAGGTCTTCATATTCTAGTTGTAGTATTACATAACCAACAAGTAAGATTTTAATAAGGCACCACTACCACAGCTCACACACCACCCTCCTTCTTGGCACTGATATTCGCTCCATCCTCAGTAACATCCAAAGAGCTACCGAGCGTAGCAGTCCACTTGCGCACCAGATGGCCCTTTAGGATAATTCCCGCCATGATGATATCGACAAAAACAATCAGGAACGCGCCCATTCCCCACATCCAGCCCACGCCAACAGAAGACTGCCACTGCGTGACGATGAACACGGACATCAGGCCAAACGAGACTCGATACGCGTTCAGCGACACCGAGGCCTCGACCGGGTTATTCAGGAAGCATTCGATGATATAGTTATAGCAGACCGGGAGGGCAAGCATCGCTCCAAACCAGATCAGGAACGAGCCCAGCGCCAACACCATGAAGTGGAGGTGGTATTGGAGGCCGGCGCCGTAGATCCCGAGCCCGATGGGGAGGAGGATGCTCGGCAGGATGGTGTTTGCCAGTCGGTACTCGGTGTGCCAGGTTCCGCCGCGGCGACGGGCGAGCCAGAGAGGTGTCTTGTCGTTGAAGAAGAAGCCGTAGACTTGAGCGCTGATGATTCCCACCCAGGCTGTCATGGTGAAGAAGGCCATTTGCAGGGAGGAGAAGCCGTACCCGCCCGCTTCCTCTGGGGGTTCGAGGTAGGTGGCCAATGTGGAGGCTTGCATGATAGGGAGACCCAAGGCGATGAAAATGTAGGTTCCGGTCAGCAGCGTGATGGGGGTAAATGTGATTTGGAGCGGGGTGATTGCTCTGCGGACCTAAGGAGACTGTCAGTTACCCGGATTCTGAGTAGATAGTAGGCAGAGCACTCTTAGATGCTATCAGTGGGTGCTTACAAATTCCGATCCCTTGCCCGATGGTTGTGTTTTGGTACCCGGCAAGAAGGTGGCGATGCGATTGGCAAGCCAGCCCTTGGGTAGGGGAGCACGCTTCGGCATGGAAGGGTCCCGGGGGAAAGTAGTCTCTTCAACAAAGAAGAACACAGCAAGGATGGCGGCGCCGACAGGGCCCAGCGTCCACCAGAAGACATAGTTCCACGGCTTGCGCTCCGCAATGAAACCGCCCAGCGTGCCACCGCCGACGACAGCAAAGATGATAAGGACCTCGAAGATAGCAAATGCTTTACCCCGCTGGTGCAGATAAAACATATCCATAATGTAACCGCTACCCAGGATAGCCGGGATACCACCAAACATGCCGCAGAAGAGTCGTGAGAGGGTGAAGGAGATATAGTCATTTGCACCCGTCATCTCGGCAGCCCAGATCTGGCAGGCGAAAATAGCCACCAGGCTCCAGAATACCACTGAACTGCGACCAATAACACCCACAAGAGGAATCACGAAGAAAGGGCCTGCGACCCATCCTGCTAGACCAGCCGCAACCGAGTTTAGGAGGTCGGTTTGAGTCTTGTGATATGCTGGGATTTGGTAGATGAAGGTGAGTTGGTTGGAATTGGGCGACATCTGACCCGCAAAACCAGCCAGGCAAATGCATGCAAATATGGTAATTTTCTTGTGCATGGGCCAGTTCTGGAAGATTGTTAGAGGGGTGCATCGCGATATGGTATGCCGGGGTCCAAGATCATTTCACATACCAAGGGGTCTTCCGGGTCATCGCTCGGTTGAGGAATGAGGACGATGCCATTGTCATTCTTTTTGGAATATTCGGAAGACTGATCGCTTCCACCTGCGACCATCACATCCGGTGAGGGATACTTGTCCTCTTGCTCTGTTGCAGACATGGTGAACGTGCAACCACTTGCAGAGAGCTTACGAGGGAAAAAAAAAGCAAAAAGGTTAATTTCTCCGAAGGATTTCTTCTTCATGAGCTGCAGGGCATGTGATTTATACTCGCACTGATGATTTGCAGATTTTATTATTCATTAGAACCTTACGTACAGGGGTTATTTCCACCCTAAATTACATTCGAACGAAGCGAAGAGTTGACCCCTGCATACTAGTAGATGTAACCTCGGCCATAGGTTCATGACGACAGGGGTCCGCGGCAACGATTCATTAATCGCTCGTCTCAGGTAGAAATCTCTCCAGGAGCGGCTTGACGGGGTTTCCGAAGAAGACCCCGTCTTGCTGGCTTGCGGACGGGGTGACATTCCGCGGATGCTAAGGAGCGACGGTTCGCGGTTGGGGTTTGTTAGTGCACGAGTTGGCTCGGAGCTAAGACTGGTTAGCAACGCTTATTACTGATCAGGAGGATCGCCCGGCCGTCCTCATTGGACCGCCAATATACTTCCGATGGAGCACTGATAATGCCAAGAACGCTTCGATATGAATCCCATTAGGCTACGGCGTAAATTGTCCTGTCCATTTTACTCCGACTACATCTTGATCCCGTGGGGAGTGCCTAAGATTGGTTCGTGGTCATGTTTTAATTTCAGATCGCATCGTAAATCTATATGGTGTTCTGGACGTATCTCCTTTCGGCACTCTCCTCCGAAGTTGGTCTCCGATCCATGTCGCTCTCCAAAGTATGCCCTAGCGTGGTGACCACCTCAATGGAAGTGGTTTTCATGATGCCCCGGTCATCAAGGCGAATTTGAGACTCGCTGTCCCCGCCATAGTCATCTCTCTCGTCTGGCTCGTTTCGAGTATCAAATACTGTATGTCCCCAGTCGATTCGCGAGTTTCGCCCGGTGCGCGTGTTCCGGAGTGGTAGAGAATGAGATTTGTCACGAGAATAATAGTTCGTCGTCACGGAGTTATGGCCGAGGAGCGGTCGGACAGATGGAGCAGCAGCAGCAATAATACCGAATGTCGCTTCCAGTCTACGACAGAGACAAGTCAGCATCGCTTTTTCTTTTTCAAGATGATGGAGTATTCGTTAGCCCGGGACAACTTACACTGCCCACATGAATAGGTCAACCAGATCCCCTAGATAATAACACTATCAATGATCGGCTCAATCATACAAGCATGACCTGGAACGCAAGAAGACATATACTCACACGTCGGATCTTTCGTTTCCATTAAACTAGGAACCAGGACAGTGCGAGCAATTGCGAAACCGCCGCTCCTGATAGTCCCGCCCTTCAATCAGTAAACATCTTCCAAATATTTCTGCCCATAGTTTACTCACGCGAACCCCAGGGCCATAATCCCGCATATGCCCAGTTTCACTCTCTTCGGGAGTTTGATGTTCCATAGGAAAATAATTGGCAGAATGGACAAAGCAAAGTCGGTTGATGCAGCAATCGCTACGTAGATCATGTCAGATTATACCGGCATCAAATGAGCGGGAGCCGTACTTCCTTGGGCGATTCCAATCGCATCGATCGCGGAAGCCGACCAACAGTGTCCATCCACTGACTTATCCCAGTTAAGCTCCACGGGGGTACATTGAGGGAATATAACGGCGGCGTCGAGTACACTGGTAATGGTGTTAAAGGCGATAAAGCACCAGAAGAAAACCCTCCATTTCTTGCTTGTGAGGCTTGACACCACTGTTAGCTGTAGCGTGGCGGTGGGCGGGACCCCAGTATGGGTACTTACAAAAGCCTCTTGAGGAAAAGACTAATTGAAATCTTGAGAAAGACTGTTGTGAAAATTAATAAAAACTCGCATATCCGCAAAAGTTTCATGCTGTAAGTTGCGTTGTCATGGCCGACATATTTTACGTGTCGTCCAAAACCATGCGAGGTTGCTCCAAGAACCAGTCCCAGAACAACCAGTTGCGTCAACTGAAGTGATATCGGGTCAGCCAAGGATCCAGAGTGTGCACATCCACGTAAACTCGAGATTCACCATCGCAAAGACATTGAACCAGTCATCCCAGGACAACATTCGAATCATGTACCGGCGCACATATAGCCGTAGTAATGTAAGGATTAAAGCAATGATGGTTGTAGCAATGGTCGGTACCGTGACCATCGACGCTCTAGAGACGTCGCCGCCATCAGATGGTACTGTTGACCTCTCCATGAGGTATGATGGTCTGCGGCAATCACAGGGGAATGGGGACGCTTATCGGGCGAAGACAACCATGGTCTTTTTTTTTTCTTTTCTTTTTTTTTTTTAGTGCCAAGGCAGAGAGGCACAAACAAGAACGAAAAAGAAGAAGAAATAATAATCCAGTCTAGCAGGGAGGGGCAAGGATTCGTTTCAGCACAGGGATACCCTGTCGAAGAACCACTAATTCCCGTAAGAAGCTTTGCCGAGGCCACCCCCGACACATGTCTTGCCCTTGCATTCCGGAGGAAATATTTGGTCCGAAGAATGTCGGCGGACACTGACTTGAATTTCTCATTGATTACACCCAGCGTAGGATCCGGCACACACCCGAGAGAACCACGGTTCAGCGGAACAAACGTTGGATCTCTCGTCCTTTTGTCTCGACCCCACACGGCCCGGGACGCCGTCGAACTTTGACCTCCACACGATCCCTGTCATGGCGCATTGGCCGATACGACGCTCTTATTTTAGCCATGCGAATCGCCGTGCCCCTCGTGGAGTTCTCTGCCACATCCCTGCTCGAATTAATAACGGACATATTAAGTCTGGACCAACCGCTCGCCTCCCGGATCGTTCGGATATCTCCGCTGTTGCATTGGACACGCATGGCTGGCTGGGGCGTATTTTGATTGGAATTACTAAGGTAAATGATCGCTACGACCCAAAGTTCAAATCACGCCATGTCCTGGCTCTGCTTTTAATGAGTTGTGACTGTAACTGACCCACGCTCCACATAGCCCTTTTCAGTATCTTAGCCTGCAGGAGCACCCTGATCTGGACGCACATTCCTTGTGAGTAGTCTCAGAAAAGCTTAACGATCATTACCTGAACCGGATTGCGAAAAAGAAAAGAAAAAGAAAAGAAAAAAGAAAAAAAAAAAAGGGTAAAAGGTGCTCCAAGTCAAGCATGGGCAGCATGGAACCATCCAAGGATTTCACCGTCACCATTGTCGGCGGTGGGATTGGCGGCCTCATACTTGCCGTCGGTCTCCTGCGCCGCAAAGTACCCGTCCAGATCTACGAGGCGGCACCCGCCTTCGCTGAGATCGGCCTTGGCCTGTCCATTGGCCCTGCCGCTCACCGTACTATGCCCCTCATTGACCCTCAAATTCGAGAGATCTATGACTCGCTCGTCACAACTCACGCAGATAGCCCTGGCTACGAGCAGTTCCGCCAAACATGGTTTGAGATTGTATGGGCCAGCGGCGACCGAGAGGGTGACACGCTGATGAACCTGAAGGCGCTTCCGTCGGGGCAGACAACGTTGCGCCGAGCGGACTTTCTCGATGCGTTAGTCAATCTGATTCCTCCCGAGATTGTGCAATTTGGGAAGCGACTGGAGAGTCTCCAAGAAACAGCCGAGGGTGTATCCTTGCGATTTGACGATGGCACGACGGCCGTCGCTGATGTTGTTGTTGGATGTGATGGAATCAAATCCAAGGTAAAGGAGTCGATGCTGCCGGAAGAGTCAAAGGTAAAACAACCCCAGTACAGTGGAATGTACGGGTATCGTGCTGTACTGGATATGGATGAGATGGTGGAGGCCGTCGGCGAGCAACGTGCGAGGGTGTCCACCATGTATGTCGGAAACGGCGCATACGGTATCTCATATCCGATCATGCGGGCCAAGAAAGTGAATTTCGGCCTGTATATCTTGAGTGAGAAATGGGATTGTGACACCTGGGTTCGACCAGCCGAGAGGGAGGAGATGCGCAAGGATGCCAAGAATATGGGCAGATATGTGAATGCCGTTATTGAGGTATGGAATCAGGCCCTCGTCCATGTTGACTGAGACACCAGCTGACTTGGTTCACCTAGCGCATGCCCGATCCCTCTCAATGGGCGATTTTCGAGCATCCTCATATCTCCACGTACTCTCGGTCAAAGGTTGCCATCCTTGGGGACGCCGCACATGCCTCTACACCGCATCAGGGTGCTGGCGCCGGACAGGCTATTGAAGATGCCCATGTGATTGCTGAGCTCCTCGGGGATGCGCGAGTTACCAAGTCGGAGCATGCTGTAGCTGCTTTCAAGGCTTACGATGAGGTCCGACGACCGCGAAGCCAAAGGGTCGTTACTAGTAGCAAGGAAAATGCGTACCTCCTCTGTTTATGCTTGGACGGTGTGGGTGATGATGAAGAGAAGCTCAAGGAGACGTGGAACCAGCGCCTCCGCTGGCTGTGGGATCTGGATATACAGAAGCAGGCAGAGGAAGCCAGGGAGATAATGATCGAGCACATGCGAGCATGAAAGAATCTATCACGCTTATATTACGCACCAGCCATCCAGGTAAGTAAATAAGGAATATCCCGATTTTTGGGAAAGATTCCTGCAGATCAATAGTCAACGAGTTTTAGAATTTCGTTTCCCAAAAAAAGACTAAAAGTAAATCAAAAGCGGCGGTATAGACATACAAATACCCTATGGAACCCCATCACCCGAAGCACCAGTTGAGTAGGTAGGCGGCATGCCAGTGAATGTGGGCCATTTGGTAGAAGCCCTAGAACCAAAGAACGGTCAACATTCTCCATGGCGTTACTTTGTCTCCAGATTAAGTGTGGAAATATACCCATGCCTGCGCTGACGAGCGCATATGCTACATTTTAAACATCGTTTCTAAAATGGCACGATGTGGGTACGGCGATTGACAGGGTGCAGGAAAGCTCAACCCGTTTCTTCCGGATTTAGGGAAGTACAGAGTGACCTGTCTAATCATGGGCCCATGCGTCTCCCCACTGCAACTAAAGTAGCTCACAGGGGTAGGTACTAGTAGGCATGCTTGTATTCTTCGGATCTTAGATACCGCGGGGCCATCTACTAGTAGTAGATCCTTGTTTAGTTGACCCATAGTATGGACCGTACCCTTGTTCATCTAGGTCGGGGTAGTTCTTCAGATTTCCTTGATTCAGGGACCGTCGAGTGTCATGACACGCATTCATGCACGGGTAACTTGTAAGTGGTGTAAATAGTCCAAGTCAAGGGAATTCTTCAGGGATCCATGATTGTAGGATTCACCGCTATATAGGTACGTTTAACATGATCAACTCATTCGAATATGTTTTCATCCTTACTGATCAGGTCATCGGATCTTCCATCTGGGTAGAAATAAGAAAAAAGAAAAGGAAAAAGAAAAAAGGTGGAAACCCCAGTGCTGGAGCCGGGACACGGTGGCTATCTCCACTGATCGGCATGCACAGATAGTCTGTACATCCATAGCTATATCGTTTGTCTTGTGAGCCTCTCCCAGATAGCAGCAACATAATTATGTGCAGATGTTACACATTCCCATCTCCAGGTAAGGTTTCAGAAGTAGGAGAGATGAGGTAGACCGGAAGGCTAACCTGGGCCACTTCATGTTTCCGTTTCTTCAAATTCGACCAGCTGTATACCGAGTATGTTGGAGATCCCCAGTCCATCAGTGACGCGGTTGGTGTTAATTCACTGGATGTCCGGTAGAAGTCTCTTTATGAGCTTTATAATACTGTAAAACCAAAAATCTAGCACATACGACCATAGGGTGTGGAGAACAGGGCTTCCCGTCCGCTCAGCCGTACTTAAGCCACACGCCGGGAGGTTAGTAGTTGGGTGGGTGACCACCAGCGAATCCCTCCTGTTGTATGTTTTTCTTCTTTTTTTTTTCTCTGCCCTGTTTATTTTTCTATATCTAAAGCTTATATACTTCTCTATCCTGAATCTCTGTCTCATGAGTAGTTCTGTTGTTCAGTATCCATTCTAATGCCTCCGGTGGATCCATCCGGATCCCCATAGATATTTTCCCAGGGGCATATCAGTATTGTTCGGAGTTGTCTCAGACGACATATATACATGTGTGGCTAGTGTGAGTATTGAGGCTTAGAATGAAGTAATTATGAACGGTGCCAGTTTGAGGGAATTGACGCCGTAGGTATTGCCATTCATGCCTGCTTATGCCAATTCTGTCCCTTGAACGATAACCACTCCTACCATTAAAATACTTGTGCCTTCACCCTAAAGTCGATCCCAACGGTCCCATATTCATGACTTAAAGAATTTAATGGGCTCTTATCCAAGTTCATCAGGTAAAGTGTGATTCGTTCAAGCCGAGGAAAAGAAGCCCGGCCTTGCACCAATCGTGACAGGTCAAACAGCAGATCAAGGTAATGATCCTCCTCAATTTCCAGGACTTCCAGATTTCCAAGGGAGGAGGGAAGTATATCAACAAGTGGCCCTTTCATCTCATGAATTGAATCGGGTCTGGTGGAAGGGTCGCTGGCGCCGTGCTGCCTTGCGCAAGATGTCTGACATCAATTCAGAGCACCCGTGGCCGACCTCGACTGTTTCTAGATGTGTCAAGCGGACGAGAAGCAAGCCCAACCAAGCCTCTTCTCATGGGACAAGCAGATGTTTTCTCCATTTGGACCTGGATTCTTCTTCCTCTGGTTCGGATATCTCATCCAATGCATAGTCGATAAACTTGACAGCTTTGTTCTCGTCCAATCCACCACGAGATTCTACTACACAAAGCGTCCAATAAAGCTTAAAATGGCGCACTCGACTAGCCAGCTCAGGGCGTCTCCAGAGATGTATAATTAAACGAAGAAAATGGATAGACCGGCGAGGCCGGATGTGAGAATAAAGTAAAGGTTGAAACACTGTATACAATCGCCGAGAGCACAAGGTCAGCGAACGCAATGTTCTCGTAGGCTATCATCTTTCCTAGGTGTGCTCTCCGATGGATATAAGCAATTCGTTCGGTAGATGCTCCATATTGTATTCTTTCTTATTCTCATCTTCTCCTGGGTGTGCGTAGTATTTAAGTATAAGCTAGGATTGGAGAAAACTCCCCTTGCGTCATTCTAGGTTACAATCGCCGGGAGCGTTAGGCATCAGCTAGAGCACCTTGCAGTCCAACTGAACATTTGCCTATCCAAATATGTCAATAAAACACCAATCTGTGTGTTAATCGAGTGCCCCAAAATCCCGCCGGGCCCTTCTTCCTTTCCACCGAACCCTCACGACACTGCACCGAGTACCCGGACTCAGATAATTCTAGTCATCTTTACCTGTATCCATCTCGTGTACATTCTAACATGAATGTATGTCAATAAAGAAGTTCTTCGAGCTATTGGAGAAGGGCGTACAATCCGAATCGTTGTTGATATACCTACCAATGTCCTAGACCCTGTGGACTACTTGACTTCGGCGACAAATATCATCAAGCCACTAATGACAGAGTGGGAATAGGGAAACTTATCGCGACTACTTGTCGTCGACGTATACCCAAAACACACATATGTTCTGATCGATATCAATAATCGCCGATACGACTACCATATAGCTCATAAACAAACCTATATTGTCCCTATCTACATTCTCCGCCTGTCCCGGAACAGCAGCACGTGGATTTTCTTCAGACGCGCGATCGATGACCAACGGACTGCCAAGGACCTTGCAGAGCTGCATTGGTGCAATGGCCAAAATCCGATCCCTTTCCTGGTAGATCAATATCAGGGGACCCGTGTATCGGTCGCATAGAACAACCTAAGCGGCCCCATTTGGTCTTTGGATCTATGATCGGACTCAACCCGGTCGACGAACGGAAAACAACTGTCGCATTTTGATGTTAGCGACGGCAAAGGAGCTCAGAATTGATCAAGTATTGGATTAAGAATCAACTAAACACGTATTTTCTTTGCTCTACCATACTACGTCGCATGGATAATGGCTGGAATAGTGTACATCAAGTAATCCATTTGCAGCTGTTCCTATAATTATGCTAAAGCTGAAAACCTTGTTCTAAATTTTTAAGATATCGGACGGTATCTCGTAGTATTAATTAAACTACTAGAGGCCTAGGCGTCCTCGACTACACACCGCATGTTTAGCTGGGAAATTCTATTGTGATGGTTCATGCCGAACCGTAGTATTACGACCGTCACGAACTCCCGAGCAATGATTTGCGGTTGAGATGCCCGTATGCCCTAAGAGATCGATCTCTGTTGACCGACACAGCCACATTTCTAATTGGAGAGACGAACCGTCCCCGCACGGTAAACCGTGGTCGGAAGACCTACCGAGGGGGTAGCGGTGAAGTCTGACGACTCGGTGGGCCGAATGGGTCCCGAGAATCCTATTCGGTGCTAGCTTGCATTGACCATCCGAATGAGTGCAAGCGATCCTTGAGGTTGAACTCCGTAGATAAGCTGGTCAAATACTCATTCCGGGGTGTCTTCCGAGTCGAAAGAAGTGCATAATCGCTGCACTATCATAGGCTAAATTCCCTGACCATTATATGAATTGGGCCGCTTCAATTGGAGTTTGTATCTAATGCTCAGCTTTGCTAGTTGCACCGAGACAAGAAATTTCCTCGCTCCTAACTATACTCCCCAGGCACAAAGTACTGTATACGGAGCACATTCAGAATCAGTAGTATTGTCCCAAGCCTTCAAAATATTCCTACATATATTCGTCCCCAACAGAAAACCCGAGTGCAAAAACCGCCGAAAAAATTCTGCGCTACACTAGTCTAATCTTGGAAGAACAATATAGAATCATATCCAACTGATGCCGAACATCGCCTGATAGTTAACACCCTCACGAGGGGTACCGTGAGGGGTACAATTGACATCTCCAACCTGCTTACCGTCCAGCTACACTCTATTGGGCAAGTTTTGTCTCCTTTATCGCAACTTTTTCATCGAGTATCCACTGTTGATACACGGGAAGTTTTTGGTGGGCCGCGGTATCACGTAATTTCTACCGTACTTCGTTGATGTGCACGGGCCACTTAACGGGATGGAGTCGTGCATTAATGACTGTATTTACTTATGCTCATGTATTGATTTGCTGGGGATCATTGGCAGGGGGTTGAGTACTGGATGTAGTATATTGATATTCGTTGTGCTATGGTGAGTGCACAACTGTTAGGCTGAAGAAGATGGATGTTCAAGTTCACTTGGTACTAACTACGATGTGGTTATATATAATGGGAACTTGATAAGAAATGCATAGTAGTAATCCTTCAACACTATCCAGTAAGATGATACCCAACTTCCACATACTATAGACGGATAGACCCGCAACATATAGCTATCAAATGGATAAAGAAAGCTCGGAACTTAGTGACATTAAAATTGAATTGAATCTAGAAGGAAGTCTAATAACCCAACCGATATACATATGTACATATAGCCGACGTGATAAGCGTCAAAATCATGAAATGGAGCACCCCCACACAGTATTCACCTGCATTCAGCCTCATACTGTGGCCTGGACCTTAACTGTAAGGAAAAGTAACCCCCCACTTACAGTCTGGCAGATCCACTCAACTTGGCGGAGATCAGTCTGCCGATCTCCGGATCAACCTTGTTAAACAGGTCGATGACAGCGGTCCTCAACTCTGTGGGGAGGGCCACGAGAGTTTCCGAGATGTTAGACGCGCACAGTCTCCGTTCGGCATCGTCGAAGACGTTTCTCCACAGCGCTCTCGGCTGCACGAAATCTGCGTCGGTCACAGGGATATTGTTCAATCCTAGAACAGCTCCTTTAAGGAACTCTCCATGACGCACATCTTGTGTGGACTGCTGGCTCTGGACTGCAGGCTTAAACGTATTGGGGGTATAGTTCGGGTCTGCGCCGTAGTTGCTGGTCTGGGTCAGACCGTCGCGCTCAAAGGGAGCATATACAGGGGCCACGGGTCGGTTTGGTGGCAGGTGTGTGTAGTTGGCTCCGAGACGGTAGCGCTGGGCGTCAGGGTAGGCGAACATGCGGGCTTGGAGCACTATTAAAGGGTTTATCAGCACTAGATTCGAAATGCGTTTAGCGTAATAAACATGGGGAATCACATACTGGGATCCGGCGTGAAGGTGATACCAGGAACCATGTTGGATGGAGAGAATGCTGCCTGCTCGATGTCGGCGAAGTAGTTGGCAGGCTAGATATGTGTATTAGTATGAAATGCACCTCAGCTCGGGGTCGAAGAAGCCCTTACGTTTCTATTCAGTGTCATCTTGCCAACCGGGATGAGGGGGAAGTCCTTGTGTGGCCAGACCTTGGTGATGTCAAAGGTCATCAGGCCGGCCTTCTCGGCCTCCTCAGGCTTCATAACCTGGATGTAGAGACCCCAGACTGGGTAGTTCTTACGTGCGATCGAATCGAACAATTCCGTGGTATGGTAGTCGGCATTGACACCAGCAAGGCGCGTAGCTTCGTCTTCGGAAATATTGTCCACGCCTTGCTCGGGGCGGAAGTGGAACTTGCAGTAGTTGAAGGACCCATCGGCAGCGACAAGCTTGAAGGTGTGGAGACCGAAACCAGTGATGCGACGGACGGACGAAGGGATACCGCGGGAGCCGAACAGATGAAGAAGACCGTGAACACTCTCGGGGCTGTTGACGTGGAAGTCCCAGAACTTGTATTGACGTGAGCAATTGCGGAGACCAAAGGAGCAGATGTTGCCCTTACCATTGTGGGATCATGTGCGTTAGTTTGAGGGTTCTTCTTGTGGGAGCGGTTGACAGCTGGGAACTTGACAGGATCCCGGACCCAGAAAACGGGCTGTTATGGTTAGTATGACTGCTGCAATTATCTCATGTGGATGCGGTGATTCATACTGTGTGATTGCCAACAATATCGTGGTTACCCTCCTCAGTGAAGAACTTCACACCGAAGCCACGAACATCGCGAACCGTATCGGCACTGCCCTTCTCACCACCAGTAGTACTGATTCTGCAAAGAACCGGTGTCTTCTTGCCAACTCCGTTGAGGAACTTGGCGCTGGTGAGATGGGAGATGTCATGGGTAACTTCGAACTCTCCCCAAGCACCAGCTGCTTTGGCATGGACAACTCTAAACAGAGTCAGCACACCCAATAAGCCAGTGGTCATTTGTCTGTGGTTACCTTTCTGGGATCCGCTCCCGGTTGAAATGAGCCAGAGTCTCGAGAAGTGTCGTGTCAGCAAGAGTGACCAGACTGCCACCACCGAAAGTTGGGAGAGTCGTGGAGACCGAGGGGTCCGAAATAGGTTGCCCTACAAGTACAGCAGTGAGCCAGGGTTGACTTTATTATGTTTTATCAATGAGATCAATGCTTACCCTCAGCCAAAGTGTACTGATGTGGTGTCTTCTGGATCATATTGATGTGAATTGTATGAATGGAGATGTCTGACGCAATTGCTCCTATTGCTATTTCTGGAGTACAAGTAGAGGAATCTGGGGTTCCCACCGATCCAGGCCCATCTCCCCTATATATATTTTTCTCTTAGCTGTGGACCGACACAGTTTGACATCCATATGCCCCATTGAAGGCTTCCGGCCTATTCTCGGAGGTGGATACTCGGGCCGGTGCTGACGCCTCATTGGGAATGTTCAGGCTTCCTTATCGCTATGAAGTGTAATTCGAGAATTACCAGTGGCACGCAAGTATGTGGATACGAGAAATTTGAAGCTATAGTGGAGCAGCAAAAACCCTCACCATTTCGGTTTCGTGATGGGTTCCCCTCATGAGGGGAAGCCCAGAATGTCGCGTGAGGGGAAGGCCAATATCACGTGCAAGACGAGGGATGGGCGCCACAGTGGCTTTTCTTAGTATGACTATCGGCACTCAAGTCCCGTGTTCCTGTTACTGTGTCCCCTTTAGGAAGTAGTATTTTGGGTCCGATCCATCGCCGAACCATCTCCACCGCCGAGTCTTCTACAGTCCTTCTGGGTCAACCTTAGCTCAGGCTTAGCTTGACCTTACACTCTCCGAATGCATCATACTCCATGAGCTATTTTTGAAAACCTTCACAATCCACCACGGAAAGTCGGCATCCCCCTCATTAATGACGATGTCACCGAAAGTCTGGAGCATCGATCTTATGGAGCATGTCAGTATAAAAGAACCATGGATTCCAGCACCAAAGACATCTTCCTATCATCATCACAACAATAACAGTTACTACAATAACAAAAACAACAACAAAAACAATCACAATCACAATCTTCTTCCAAATCTTTCAATCCAATCTACAATAGAATCACTATTTCTATTACTTCAACCATCATCATGAGTGCCCAAGTCAACAACAACCAGTACGACTTCATCGTCGTCGGAGGTGGCACCGCTGGCAATGCTATTGCTGGTCGCCTTTCCGAGAACCCCAGCGTTCGCGTTCTCGTCGTCGAAGCTGGTATCGCCAACTCCGGCCAGATCGAGGACATCACCACCCCTTCCAAGGCCTTCGGACTCCGTGGTAGCCAGTATGACTGGGCCTACAAGACTACCATGATCAAGCGTGATGACTACGAGCGTGTTGAAAAGCCTAACACTCGTGGTAAGGCTCTTGGTGGTAGTTCTTGTGCCAACTACTTCACCTGGATCCCCGGATCTAAGGCCACTTTTGATGACTGGTACGAGTTCGGCGGCAGTGACTGGACCTGGGACAACTGTGTGGATTACCTCCGCAAGTGTGCTACCTACCACGATGACGAGGGGCTCTACCCCACCGATCTGAACAAGATCGGTACCGGTGGACCTGTCCAGATCTCCCACGCCGAGCTTGTTCCTGAGCTCGAGACCTTCCGCAATGCTCTCACCACTGCCTGGACCTCCAAGGGCGAGCCGCTTTCCGAGGACATTTACTCCGGTGAAATGCACGGTCTGACCCACTGTGTGGATACGATCTACAAGGGTCAGCGCCAAGGTAGCTGGCTGTACCTCGAGAACAAGCCGAACGTCACTATCCTGTCTCAGGTCCACTCCAAGCGCCTGATCATCGACCGCACCACTCAGACCTGTACTGGTGTGACTGTTGTCGACCCCACCAATGGTGCTGAGCTTAACCTCTATGCTACCCGCGAAGTTATTGTCTCCCAGGGTGTGTTCGAGACCCCCAAGCTCCTGCTTCTGAGTGGTATCGGTCCTGCTGCTGAGCTGAACAAGCACGGCATCGATGTGGTCGTTGACTCTCCCCATGTTGGTAAGAACCTTCTCGACCACCCTATTGTGCCCTTCGTCCTGCGCCTCAAGGACGGTGTTGCTCTTGATGATCACATTCACCGTGCTGGACCCGCCAACGAGGCTGCTGTTGCTGCCTACCGCCGCGACAAGACCGGTCCGGCCGCTTCCGGTTTCCTGGAGCTGGTTGGCTTCCCTCGTATCGATGAGCGCCTGAACCGCTACCCTGCCTACCGTGAGGCTAAGGCTGCCAACGGTGGCCTTGACCCCTTCGGCCCTGCTGGCCAGCCCCACTTCGAACTCGACTTCGTTGGACTCTTCAGCTCTGCATTCCAGTGGCATTACCCTGTGCCCCCCTCTGGTAGCTACATGACCGTCATTGTCGATCTCCTTCGCCCCGTGTCTGAGGGTGGTGAGGTTACCCTGAACAGCACAGATGCTCTTCAGCAGCCCAACATCAACCTTAACTTCTTCGCCAGCGACCTCGACGTCCTGGCCATGCGTGAGGGTGTCAGGTGGACTTACGATGTCCTCACCAAGGGCGAGGGCTTCAAGGATCTCGTCCTCGAGGAGTACCCTTGGAACATGCCCCTCGACTCCGACGAGGCCATGAACAAGGCTGTCTTGGACCGCAGTCAGACTGGATTCCGTAAGTATTCACTTTTCCAGCATAATTTGAGATGCAATCACTAACACCGTTGTAGACCCTTGTGGTACCGCCCGTCTGGGAAAGAACGTCCAACAGGGTGTCGTTGACAGCAAGTTGCGCGTCCATGGCATTAAGAACCTCCGCGTTGCTGATGCCTCGATCATGCCTGTCATCCCTGACTGCCGTATCCAGAACTCGGTCTACATGATCGGTGAAAAGGTGAGAACATGGAGTCCCTTCAAATTTCTGAAGGACATTATAACTAATATCGATCGTTTCACAGGGTGCCGATATCATCAAGGCCCAGTACAGGGAATTGTATGAGCAGAAGAACATTCCCTACTTCTCCAGCAAGCTGTGAGCGTCTCTCCGTGAGACGTGGATGCTGAGAAGCGGTCTTACCGCACTACATTCTTATAGACAGATTGACGGTGTTTATTGCTTTGCTTTTTAGAATTAGACTCTAGCTCTCTAATGTCCTGTTATGTATTTACGTCAATATAACTGTATAGAAAACCAAATTATTCCTCTCACCGGGAACCATATCATATAAGCTATAGCAACCACTCTTATGACAGACGGGCCTTTCACCAACAAGCAATAACCAGATCAGAATTTCTGAGTATTGTTGGGTACCTAAGTCGTTGGATTGTTCAATGTCCTAGACAAGACGAATACTAGAAAGGTCCGCGTCAATTTGTTCAACAGCCTCCCCATTCATGGCTCCATGCACGTATGCCTCTCCAATCAAAGTAAACGTTCCCTGCTCAACTGGTCTCAGAACGAGTGCAGCACCAGCACCAGGTACAACCCAAACCTCGTCTCCATCGAGCATCGACGCAGGACCAAGCCCGAGATACCGCTTCTCGGTTACAAACAGACGCCGTCTACCATGCTTACTCCTGAGTGCCTCGTGGTACTCGATACCATCACCAGGAAGTACACTGCTCTCCTCCCATGTCTGCCATTTCGTGCTGCGGTAAGATCCCTCAACCTCATCAATAGTCGGCGTGCAGGGGTCCTCCTCCACCACGCCGAGAAAATGGAGTTTGTAAAGAAGATGAGTGAGAGTCTGGAGGTCAGGGCTGCTGAGGTTTGTGTCCGGGTCTCCAAAGGTCCGTTGAATGTCCTCGAGCGAGAGATTCGAAATCGGCGGATTTGACAGAATCTGTCGGATATGGTATAGAGCCGCCTCCAGCACCACCACATTTGGATCTTGCTCAGCAGCTCTGGCGGTCTCCTCTGCCTTAACACAGGCAAGTCTGCACAGCATGCTTCGGAAAAGCGCCCCGTACGCTACAGGAGCTGGGAATGAGCCGTCTTTCTTCTGGTCCGCGCATAATGTGCGCCACAGTGCTTCGGTTCTGGGCTGCCCGTTGTGATAAGGGTGTGGGAGGAGCAAGGCGAGCTCGAACCAGCGTGCGTCGAAGAACATGGCGATCTGCTTGGGCCCCGAAGTGGTGTTTCCCTTTTGCAGGACGGTGTCGATTTTCAGTCCGGATACTGCGAGGACGTTCCAAGGGCCGGGTTGGATAGCCTGCTGAGGCAGGTTTCCAGCCGCCTTGTAGTTCGCGCACATCATGTTACAAAACGGAACACTGTAGTCGGGAACCCACGACGGGAGGTCGGAGATGTTGTGGAGCGAACGATCGAGGACCGCTGAAAGCATGCGCAGATCACCGGCGTCCTTCATCACTTGTTTTGTGGCGTCTGCGTAAACTTGCGCGGCGGATTTCGAATAGTCCGGCTTCCAGGGGACAGTTCCTGCTTTGGCTAAAAGACCGTAAAGGCCGAATATCTTGTCTCTTGGGTCGGTGGCCCGGAAAGTCCACGTCTCAAAGAGGAGGTTCTCTAAAGAGAGGGCTTTAGGCATAGAAGCTTGGTCACCCTTCTGGAGACGGTCTTTCCACTGCGTCAGATGCACGATTTCGCTCTCTATGGCCACCACGGGACTGTTGATGTCGATAAACTCCGTTGAAGTAACTCTCCCCAACACGAGCTGCCGGAAGTAGATTTGCTGCGCAACTGTGCAGAATGCTCGCCAAGGAACCTCGAACCTACCACAATATCCCAGGCATGTGTCGGAGAGAATGTTCTCTTGTATCACCCAGAGTCTTCTTAGGTATGGCCGTAGAAAAAGCGTAGCAACAGCCGTCCACTCTGCTAGCGAAACATACGGAATATCAGCTGTGGCATATACTTCCTTGGGCTGATGCTTGTAGGGAATAATATCATTTGCATGAATGAAATCCCCTTGAGCGGAATACAGTTTGCGAATCGTCTCGACAGCAGTTTCGGTATAAGGGTCTTCTAGCCCGAGCCATACAAGAGTGTAAGAGGCACATTCGTAGATCTGGTCCATGATTGACACCTGTGAACCTCTCTCTTCGAGATTGCTCTGATCAATACAGATCTGGTCGACCCAACACCACATCTGAGGGCCCTCGGGCCACGATGTGACAGAACAATCCACTTTATCCCTTTTCTCGGCCTCTTCGAGGCATTTGATAACTTCTTCCACCCCGCTTTCCCGAGCATGGTCGAGAGGCCGGCTTTCATTCTCATCAACAATGTTGGGATCGGCACCGGCAGCGAGCAAGAGCTCCACGAAATCAAGCTTCCCAAGCCTCGCGGCATAGGACAGCGGAGTTCGACCAAGTTCGTCTTGAACATCTACATCAACCCCAGCAGAGATCAGCTCCTCGACGAACTCTATCTTGTTCGTCATGCAGGCTGAATGAATACTCGCGCGAAGTTGGTTGTTGGAATTTCTCTGGTTGCACCGCTTTGCCCAGGCGTCCTTCGGCACAGTAACCAGGATGTCATATGCGCTTCGACTGACATATAAAAGTTTCCCGTTTGCCACTATAGGCTCTCGATAGTCAGGCGGGTACTTTTGAGAATAAGCCGTATGAGTTGCTTGAACGTGGGGTAACTCAGTGTGTGGGTTTCCCCAGGTGTAGGAGACGGCGTGATACCAAGGAGCGTCTTTCAGATCAATGGTCTTGATTCGCACATGGACTGCCCCGTCTTGGTCTTTGCCCTCCACCTTTATGAGTCTGATAGACGTGGGGGTGGGCAAGGGCTCATATTCATACAAATCTCTGCGCTTGTCTTGGGTGGATAGGATAGAGCTACTTTGATTCTTTGTCTCCACCATTTTCTCCAGTATATCCCACTTAAGTCGGAGCCTTGGGTTTTAGGATCTACACCAGTAGTGAATGTGTCGGATTAAGCGAGTTTATACGAAAAGTTGAAATACCAGCCACCGTCAAGGCGATCTTGCACGCTAATTTGCCGAACACGAGGATGATCAATCAAAATTAAGGAGCAAAGAAGATCGCAACACTGCTGCGTAAGTAACTGCTTTATAGTTGAGTTTCCTAAGGCACAAGATAGATACTGTTTAGGAAATTCCCATCAATAACTTGCTGGTCCTTCTAGGGAACCAGAGAACCTTTCCTACGTGGCAGTCTCGTCAGTTAATCCTTCCTACTCATGGCTTCCAGAGGTCCCGCCATTCTAGATAATCCAATATCCAGTGCGCTTCCGCAAGGATTTGACGTCTTGTCTCTTCTGGCAACGCTCAGATTCGTTCCTCGAGAAGAGTATATAATTTCGCTGTGTGAGAATCATTGAGCGCCTCCTCCAACAACTGTTTCAGTTGCGCTTTGTTCTTCTTGCGGAGATTATTGTCAATGCAATCTAATGTAGGAATGCTGGTAACCACCTCGTCAACAGGACATGGTGGCTCTTTCACAAGGTGCCTTTGAATAGCATCCTTCACTTCTGATGAAGGGTGGCCGTATGTTATCCTGTATGTTGTGATTCTGTGCTGCTGGACCTAGAATTTATCAAGCTCTAAGAGCTTCCTAGCCATATCTACTAGCTGTGGCTGTGTAAGGCTGTCTATTATGGACTGGATGGGCTTCATTTTAATGAAGTCGTGGATTGGAAGAGCCATCAGAGCCCTGACCTCAAGCTTTTCGATAAAGCTCTTATCCACCTTGTCCATGTCGTCGTTGCTAATATCGCTGACTTCTTCGTTCTCTTCGGTCGACATTGAAACGCAAGAGGAAGTCTCTAGCAACACGCTACTGTCTACCATATTCACGTCTAAGGATAGATCTTGACACTGTTAGCGCAGTCTCATAGAACAGGTCGACAGTCATACTTCCATACAGATCTTCCGACCTATAACCACTAGGAAAGTACTCACCATCCCAGTCGCTTTCATCATCCATTATTCCAACGTCATCCAAAGCAGAAAACTTTTGACTAAGGTGCTTGAGCCTGGTCTCCATTTTTGGTACTTGGCAGACAGAGGTACTTTGAGCTCGCAGAAATAGAGCAGACTAAGTCGTTGGATCCGGCGTTGAGATAAACTCTTTTGCAATCGAGATTCTCGAGGGTGAATAGAGATTAGACAAAGAGTAAGTGATAATACTTCAGCAAAATCGATACAACCCAAGTCATGACGAAATTAATAGCATTATTCACCTCGGAGTGTCATGATGTGATCACCTCTGAGCCATGATTCCCTGGCGCCATAAGCGAGTAGCATATTTGCTACGTCTGCATGACCTTTCAAAAAGGCCCACGATAATAAATCAATTCCCTCGTCTTCTCGGTTGGGATTGGCTCCGTGCGCAAGCAATAACCTCATAATGTCGAGATTATGTTTAACTGTCGCAAGGATCAATGGTGTCCTCCCTTTCTGGTCACAGCAATTAGGATCGGCCTTGTGACTTAGTAGCAGCTCGACTATTGCGGTGTCCACTTCCTGATTGCGACATCTCTTAAGTACACCTAAAAGAAATGGCTCGTTCGTCAAGGTTAAATCAGCACCGTTCTCAAGCAGTAGTTTTACCACCGGCACATTTCCTTCATCGATCGCGAAAGACAACGCTGTGGAGCCATGTACCAAGGCATTGACATTGGCACCATGATCAAGAAGCACCTCAGCAACTTTAACACTTCTAACTTGAGCGGCAAATGCGAGGGGAGTCATGTCATCATCATCTCTGCGTTCAAGACTGGCCCCATACTCGATCAATAGGCCGACGATCGATGCTTCATCTCTATATACTGCATTAAAGAGTGCATCCATATCATTGTGAGTATTTCTTCCCTCGACGTTTGCTCCCCCTTCAAGTAGCGCACGCGCCGCCTCCACTCTGCCCATTTCTGCCGCAAGCGCGAGTGGTGAGGACTTGTTAGGATCAACGCCATGCCGAAGCAGGACCTTCACCACCTCCACATGTCCTTCATGTGCTGCATGCTCGAGTGGCGTATGCCACGAGAAATCACCTCTCAAGATGACATCCAGATCAGCACCAGCGATCAGTAAGTACTCCACAATATCAGCATGCGCATGTCCTATCGCTCCGAGTATAGGGGTACAACCGCTGACTTCGCGATTGATGTCGGCGCCGTGGTGGACCAAAAGCTCAACAATCTCCTTATGTCCACACATTGCCGCAAGCATGATCGGCGTTGACCTGCGCCGATCCCCAGGGAAGCACGATTCCCACACAAAATCACAGGGCACGGTGATGCGCCGGGAAGTACGCAAGTTGAGTTTGTAGAGAGAACGGTGGAGAGGGCCAAGGGTGTTGACATCTGCTTTAGCTTGAAGTAATTTTTTTGCTATCTCTATATGGCCAAGTGCTGCGGCCCAGACAAGGGCAGAGCTTTCGCCATAACGGGCATTGTGCTCAAACAAATAAGTTTGGAGCAGGTGGTAAAAGCGACTATGTGTTTGGATTAAAGCGTTCAGGTCTGCGTCCATGGACAGGTTGCCTGCGATCAGTTGTAGGAGCTCGTTTGGTAGCTGGAGGAGATGCATTCCGATCAATATCGTCCACGGAATTCACACGCAAGTTGCTTAAACGAAGTGCGTCTCCGAGTTGGAGTATCAGCTCAGTCTTTAATGGCATCAGCTTTGTAGGAACGGTGTGAGTCAGACTACAGTGACATGCATCTCATTCTCGATCCTAGCTCTTTGTGTCACCGACGACCAAATGTACCTGTCAATGTTTGGTCAGGCCTCTGCGGGTCAAGACCGAGTTCAGGTTCCGAAATAACCAATGGAGGAGTTGTAGCACTGCCTCGGGCCTTCTTAGTGCTTACTCTGTTGTCGATCGCGCTGCGGCTCAGGGCGAAGAGACTGGATGCAGCACTGCCTTACGCTAACCTCAGGCCTCCGCATTTCCCACTCTTAAAATAGAACTCAGTCTCATTCGAAACTCATCAATATAAGCCCGCTTTGGCTTTTCAGGTTCAGGTTTCAATTGTAGTTATTTTCTAAACCATCCAAGACCATTCCTAACACCATGGCAACAACAAATATCAACTACAGCGCCCTTGAAGAAGGCTATGGTAAACCAAACCCAACCTCCACACCTCCGAGCCCTATCTACAGCCCTAATCAATAGTAACATCACCACTTCTTTAGATCTCGAAATCAACAAGTTGACCCCCGTTCTCACAAAACGCCAGCAAATCACCCACGAGCTCAATCAGATCCAAACCCTCCGCCACTCAAATCTTCATTCCGCACAGCAAGCCCTCCTCAACTCCACCACCTTGTCAGACGATCAATCAGCCCGCCAGGAACTCGACGATGTGCAATCCAGTATCAACAATGTCCTCCAACAAGTCCGCAGCCTGGTAGATGAGCTCAGATATCTTGCGGACCCGAGTGATCCGCGCGTGCGGGCACAGGTCGATGCCACGAAGAACCAAGTGCAACAGGCCATTCAGGATTATTATCGGTCGCAGACGGAGTTTGATCGCGCGCTCCGGGACCAGGTGTGGCGGCGATACGAGATTGCGAACCCGGAAGCATCGCCAGAAGAGGTAGAGCATGGCGTCCAGCAGGTGTTGGCAGGGACAGAGATGGTATTTCAGGTATTTACACATTTTTTCATTTTATTTTACTTCGAAGGCCCGCGGGCTATGGGCCTGTGAAGGGAGAGTGAACTAACTGGCTACAGGTGCAAGGCGCCCGAAGTCGACAAGCGAGAGATGCACAGGCTGCTGTCATGGAGCGATCGGCTGCCATCCGCAAGATTGAGCAGGATCTGATGGCCCTTAGCGAGCTTTCTCAGCAAGTGGCTGAGCTTGTTCGTGCGCACGAACCAATGGTTGAGACCATTGAGGAAAATGCGGAGAAAACGGCGTTCAACTATGAGAAGGGAAACGAAAAGATAGGCCATGCGATTATCAGCGCTCGTAATGCGAGAAAGTACAAGTGGTACATCCTGCTTGTTTGCAGTAAGTATACTATTTATCCATTGGACTTTCAGTAGACTGGGTTTGGCTGATTGTTTATAAAGTACTTATCATCGCTATCATCGTGGCTATATGCGTCGGGTGGTGCAAGTCTACCGACCACTGTTGAGCAGGATGGCGATCCAAGGAATGACAGAGGGTGCGATGAAAACGCCCTGGTTATGAAAAGACATGCGTCTATGTTTTATTTAATATACGGCTATCAGCGTCTACACGAGATGAATAATGAGATGTGCTTTTATGGGCGTTTTGCAACTTTGTTCGAATACTTTCAGTACCTGGACACCTGTGGTTATGGACTACTCCTCAAGAAGTTCCCAGGCATCACTCCTGAGCTATACCAAGCAGAGAGAGCGCAATGATTCTCTTCCACGACTCAATGGGACATTCTAGGTGACCAGCAAATGCTCACATTCATATGCACTCTTTCAAGTGACCTGAGGTATTCCACTATAGCATTGCGGAATGCAACCCTGTCGATGGTGCTCAGGTACGGAGTCTAGTTTGTTATAATTACATTCTTGATTACTACTTAGTATGTGTTTTGTATAAGGGGCCGGTCTGGGACTTGATGGCCAAGAATACATTGCGACTTGCCATGTACTCTCTGATCTCTTAACTCGCGGCCAAATTTCTCACAGTTGTTCGCTATACTCTGGCCTTGCATACAAGACGCAGCGGATATCAACCGTTGAAATGGACTGCTTCATCTATCTCACCAGTATATTCATCTGCGGTATATTAATTGACTCAGTAAGCCACGTACTACGCAGTCTTTCTTTTCTTGTTTTTCCTCTTTGTTTTCTCTAGACAAGGGCCAATGTAGCCAAAGAGAAGCTAGGCATCCAGCCCTAACTCTTTCAATATCCTGAACAGAGACCCACCACAACGGCAAGAATGGGCTATCTCGTTAGTTCTGAGAACGGGCCAATGACTATTAATCATAATTGAAAGAAAGCTAACTAGCTTTCTAGTGGGTTCAGGCTGACCAGCCTTGACTTTCACTTGGTCCTATCAGTGTCCCAGTCAGATTTGTATCTCTGTTCCGACTTAGCTGCCGCTTCTGGTCTTGTACTTGTGCGTCGTGTTACTTAACTGTCATCTTGTTATCATTCTTAGAAGTGATATTTCTCGCTCTTATCCACAGGCTCACTACATCATCCTTAGCTGTTGTCGGCGTCCGGGCAATGTTACACTTTGACCCCTTACCTCACATTGCTACTGCTACAGACGTCGTCGACGGAAAGAGGAAGTCATGGATGTTTATTGTGCGTGATGCCGTCTTCACATCCACTTAGCTATCGTGCCATGGTTTAATCTGGATCCTGTGGGTGTTTTCTCATATGGAGAGTCACGTAAAGGGTGCCAGACTCAACTATATAAATGATATCATTCTCCTACTCGATTGTTAAGCAACTTGGCTTCTTCTATAATCTGCGCCTCTATTGACTGATTCCAATCATTTCCCTCGAGTACCAGAGTGCTTATAATCCTATTTCATGCCACGGGTACTAGTCAGTTGCGGAACCTTGGAAATTCTGATCAGAGTTGAAGTCGATCTGGCGCACCCAGAGATTTGAATGCGGGGTTCAGAAGTAAGAGAAACAACATTGGGCAGAGAAATGCACTAACAAACAAGCTTCAAATTACCAACCAACATTCATTTTACCTCCAATCAACCATCCGACTTCCACACAATGTCTTCCTCTTTACAGGCGGGTTCCTTCCAAACCCTCACGTTCCACCCTGACAACACGGTGGTTATACAAGACCAAATCTACGGGGAGCACACCATCTCCGAGCCGGTTCTAACCGAGCTACTTCGGTGCCCAGCGCTGCTCCGACTCGCAGGCATCGGTCTCCATGGCCAAACCGACTTGTTGGGTACAACTCAAACAGTGACTCGGTTAGAGCACTCCATAGGCGCATCGCTGTTAGTGCGCAAAGTCGGTGCGAGCGTTGGAGAGCAAGTTGCGGGTCTTCTGCACGATATAAGCCACACAGTGCTCAGCCATGACGTCGATGGGGTCTTGTCAAAGCCAGGGGAGAGCTATCATGAAGTCCACAAGTCGCGGTATATCATGACCACTGAGCTGCCGCAGATCCTTACCAAGCATGGCTTCGTTGATCTAAAACCGTTCGATGAGGAGCTCTACCCTCTGGTGGAGATGCCTGCTCCTCATCTCTGTTCTGATCGTCTCGATTACTCTCTACGAGGTGCAGTCGCGTTCGGCAAACTTGCGATAGAGGATGCGCGCCGTGTGTATGACTCATTCACAGCGTTCCCGGACGCGTCCTCACCACGTCGCTTGCTGGTCCTTCAAGAAGTTGATTTGGCCGTGGCTTATGCTAGGGCCTATGCCGAATGCGATAGGGATGTGTGGTGCAACCCGGCTCATGCCGTCATGTCCCGGAAGATAGGTCAGTTGATTGGCGACCTGGTGCAACGAGGATTGTTGAAGGAAGAGGTTCTATGGAGTCTATCGGATCGCGAATTCTGGGAGCTCCTCAAAAGTAAAGTTGACGCTAAAGGATTGGAGACGATGGAACACATCGAAGCAGGGCCGCATGCGGAAGATTACCTACGTCTACCTCGTGGCACCAAGATTCGCACAATCGATCCTGATATGCTCCTCCCCGGTGCCGAGCAGCCTTATCCACTGTCTTCTGTGAAACCAGAATGGGCTGAGGAGAGACAAGAGTTCATTCGAGCTCGCCAGGCTCTGTTTGCGGACTAGCATCTTTAACTGTCTCCATCAACCAAGGCGGCGTGAGCTGGGAACCAGATATCAATCAGCCACATTGGAGAGCAATGTACAACTTTACTTTAAGCATAATCCATAAATAGATCATAATCACTTCCCACTTACATTAGCTTGATTATGGACCAGCTTCTATAAATGGTCGACTTCTCTGATATGGCGGGGTTGACTGCCTCAGGCCTGAAACCCCGCCACAAAAAAAGTGATCCGCTTATCGATTATCGTCCCCAACTTTTATGACTCGACCTCATCTCTAGACACTTCCCCCCTTCATACCCCCAATTCTACAGAATCCCACCATGTCTGAAGCTCTGACGAATACCGACCTTCAGGGTGTCCTCCCTCTTATCGCCCGAGGAAAGGTTCGCGACCTGTACGATGTCGACGAGAAGACCCTCCTCTTCGTCGCGACGGACCGCATCTCCGCGTACGATGTGATCATGGAGAATGTACCTCCCCTCTCCCTGTTCACTTCTATCTCTCTCTATCTCTTACTTCCCTCAGTTTCCAAGGTACCACTAACACACCAATGACAGGGAATCCCCGAAAAAGGCATCCTCCTGACCCTGTGCACGAAAGCCTGGTTCAAGATCCTCTCCGATGCCATCCCCTCTCTCCGCACCCACTTCCTCACCCTCGACCTCCCGCCTCAAATCCCCGAGTCGCTGCGTCCTGTCCTCCAGAACAGAAGCATGCAGGTGCGCAAGCTGAAGATCCTCCCCATTGAGGCCATCGTGCGCGGTTACATCACCGGGTCCGCCTGGAACGAGTACAAGAAAACGGGCACGGTGCACGGCATCAAGGTCGCCGAGGGTCTGCGAGAGAGCGAGGCATTCCCCGGTGGTCCTATCTACACCCCCAGCACCAAGGCGGAGCAGGGCGAGCATGACGAGAACATCCATCCGGATCAGGGTATGTCTACATCTCCGGGTTCCGATTTCGGAGCACTATTGGTTTTATTATTATTATTATTATTATTATTTTTCGCGGCCATGGGTCATTTTGCTAATCAGTTGATGCCATAGCCGTTGCTATTGTCGGTGAACCCTATGCCTCTAAGATCGCCTCTCTCGCGATTCAGCTGTACAAGGTCGCTCACGAGTACGCCCTTACTCGCGGCGTGATCATCGCTGACACGAAGTTCGAGTTCGGTCTGGATCCTGAGACCGATGAGGTTGTGCTGGCCGATGAGGTCCTCACTCCTGATTCGTCGCGTTTCTGGCCTAAGGACTCCTACGAGATTGGTCGTGGACAGCAGAGCTTCGATAAGCAGTTCTTGCGTGACTGGTTGACGAGTCAGGGACTGAAGGGCAAGCCGGGTGTACGCATGACCGACGAGATTGCACAGAAGACTAGCGCGAAGTACCGTGAGGCATGGGAGCGGATCACTGGTGGTAACTGATAGTCTAGTCCGGGAGGTGTGGGTAAGTAGGGGCTGAAACGGTTTATGTCAAAATGAAAAACGTAGAATAAATAACGCTCAAGTGTAAACCTGTCTGGAAATCCTTACCCATGTCACTGGTCAAGTTGAAAACTGGTATAGAGACCTAAAAATAAGAAATTACTATACAAATTGAATCTGGTATCCATTTATTGATCCCACTCGGAACGCAACGCCTTCAATCCCTTCTTCGCTTTCGGCGCCTCCGGTTGACTCGTATGCTGCTGCGGCGCAGACTCCTTCGTCCAGCCAGTCCGGACACCCTCGTCCACAGGCAAGGCATCCACACCACAGATACGTCTCTCCTCCTCAATCTCCGCCTCGCTCATCCCATTCGTAGCCCAGATCTTATGGATCCGCAGATCATACGGACCCTCGACCCGGTCCGTAAGTCCAATGCCGATACTCTTCACCCGCTGCCGCAGGATATTCGTCTGCGGCTCAACCACCAATCCATGGTTCGTCCGCACGAACGCGTTAAGCGGTAACAAGATCGTCTCCCAACCTGTCGTCCCGGCCGTCTCCGTAGTGGTCGACGTCGACATGACAGTCGACTCGGGCGGGACATCAGACAGAGAAGGCGGTACATCACTTGGGTACTGCTCCTCCGCCGACGAGAGGTCCTCATCCGAAGCCTCCTGAACCCTATGATGCCGAGTATACAGTCGGTGCTGGTGGATATCCGTCTCGACGATCGAATCTGTCTGGATGTTCACGGTGTAGCGGCGTCCGTCCGATTTCACGCGCAAGGCGAGGTACGAGTAGGGATCCATATCCCAGTAAAGGCGTCCGAAGAGCCAGAGGCCCCGGTCTTTGTTGCGGAAGGCCGCGTATCCTGTTTTAGCATCGCTCTGTTTGTCAATTCCTTGTTACCGGACAGGGTTGGGATCCGGGGTAGCGTACCCGTCCGCTCTACGCGCCAGTTATTGGGTAGCTTCGTCGAGATACTTCCGTGGAATCGGGCGTGGGCGGGCGATTGTGTCGCGGGGTCTGCAGGGACGTAGTCTAGGCTGGCTGTGCTGAACCCGCCAACGGCGCGGTCGGCCA
The DNA here is from genome assembly GCF_009193645.1 of Aspergillus pseudonomiae. NCBI lineage: Eukaryota > Fungi > Ascomycota > Eurotiomycetes > Eurotiales > Aspergillaceae > Aspergillus > Aspergillus pseudonomiae. The sequence goes on from NW_022476001.1 coordinate 466,402, forward strand.
TGGTCTTGCAGCCGGCGACGGCGGAATCATCTTCGAAATCGAGCAGGACGTAGGGCTTCGTCGGGGTATGTAGAGCTTCCGAGTTCCAGGCTGTGGAGAACCAAGGTATTAGGTTAGTAGGTAAGATAAGATCTCAAGAGCATTCATCGGCGGTCCGACCGTAGGAAATGGGGGGAGCTAAGTACCGATTTTTGACAGGCGGCCGAGTTCGTCTGCGCTGCGCTTGAAGAATCCCGCGGGCTTCGCGGCGAAGCACCTTGCTGTGGGAAACATGGTGCAATTGTTGGGGCTGTTGTAGAGGAGAGATTTGGTAGTTCCAAGTCTACATAAAACGGTCGGCGAGAAGAAACTCGGAATTCGGGGTTGATCGAAATGACGTCGCGTGAGAACTGATTGATAACATAACCCCCGCTCACCGCCTTCAGGGAATTTATGTATAGTTACCAGTACGACTTGTATGTACTGTACCAGAGTATGAGGCGTCAGAGATCGCATCATCTTTACCCTTACATTGCATATTTCTCCGATTTGCTCATTGTATCCTGTGCAGTTTGTTGGGAGACCCGCGGGGTGGCCACAGATCGTAGTCAACTTTATTTACAGATTACACAAAATAATGGTAGGTACTAGTTGGGGATCTAGATAGTATACTACCACAAAAGGCAGAAGCTGAATAAAATGACCTATATATCGATATCTCAATTATATGCTATGTAGGAAGCTGCAGGTGCCTGTAGATCAGCATATCTTCGCCTAGCTATCGTTCAACGGCGTGAGAGGATCATAGAGTAGACGCCGCCAAACTCAGCCCTAAATCATCCCGATCGGGAAATTGATCTATACGACTGGAGAACGACATTCATGCAATTTATCAACGACCTCTTCATTACTAGTAATAATGTTCTGACTGAATAGAGTTACAGTGAGCCATCAGGCGGACTCATCTCTAATGTAAAAGATTGTCCTCGTGGTTTCATCACCAATAACCGTTGCTGATAACGTCCGCATAAGATAACAGTGAACAGTTATTGAAAACAGGCACAGCCGGTAGGCTTCCAGTAATGAATACGAAAGGTATTGTATTCTACTTCTAGCTGGTTGACTCGAAGGATGTCATTCTGCATCTAGAAAGCTAAGAATAGCGGAGGGGATAGCACATGCAATGAACACAACTCGATCTAGTACTTGGCCACATATATGTCTATGAAAGGTATCGACTCTAATGGATCTGCCTGTTGCTGTTCTTGTCTTTTGGTCAGCAGTACGAGAAGAACAAGTCCTAGCTTCACTTTCTTTAATGTCCGGGGATTCCATGACTGCACGGAGACGAAACCTTTCCTAGTTCAATGTAGATGTCTGAATCGATTGCAGTCAGTTTGGGAATTAGTCGACCGTGATATCACTTGCGTCCATTCACATGGGATTACTAGCTATTCTTGCTTGAATTAGGTGATTGCCTCAGTACTTGGAGCTGAAGTATACCGCCGTTGGTCCCTCGTTTAGCGAGATCAGGTGCTCAATGAGGTGATATCCCTCCAAGGTCTGCCTGAAACATTACCAAACTATCTCAAATGTTGAGCCTTCTGTAGTTTCCATCGAGTTCCGTATTAAGGATCAGTAGGTGGTATGTAGTCCTGCAGAGAGTTATTGGAATACCGTCATGGCTATGAAAGTCGCCGTTAAGGTCGCTTGGACCAGCAATTCTCATAAACCAATTCACCATACCTAACAGATGCATAGTCACTTCCTCTATAGTATCTGCTTGGCTCTCTTTCGCCTTAGATCTCCAATGATTAGCCATGGTAGCAGGCCTCTCCCTAGGGCTCGACCGTAAACTTGTTTACGTTTCTGCGTTTTCGTAAGAACCTTAACAGATACACCAGAAAACTCAGGAACAAAGAAAGGAAAACGATTATCACATTCTGAGCGAACTGTGAGCGTTGCTTCCATATTCGTAAGCCGGACGCCTGGCTTTTCTCTTCGCTCCTTCCATCCCCCCTCAGACATACCCACACACCCATCTATCACCACAACAGCACAAATCTACTTTTCATTATCATACATATCTTCTATACCGTATCATACACATATTCTATATCATAACAAGCCAGTACAAGACATTTTTCAGGATGCAGAACCAAGCGAGCATCCACCCTCAGTCTACCCCTTCTTCCGATTCCCACCATAACGATCAAGGGAATCAGTTTTACCCTCAACCTGAGAACGAACCTCAGGTCACATTCAAAGACGTCCAACGGCGTCACGGTGTGGCTGCCCGGCTCTTCGTCGGAAAGTATGTATCACTCTGGCTCGTCGGTGTTGATAGAAAGCTAACCTGCTCTTAGTCTTCCGATCAGTGTCGGGCAGCAACAGCTCATGCAGGATTTGCATGGAGCATTCAGGCAGTTCGGAAACTGCTATGTCGGGCTGTACAGCACAGCCAAAGCAGGCCAGAGGCTGCCTGGGGCGTTCGTCCAATACGAAGTAAGTCATTTACTGTGTACTTCTTAGGCTCTCTGCAGCATGAGACTAACGATCTGCAGCGTCCCGAAGATGCTGAAAGGGCGCTCAGCCTGGACAGACAATGTCGGCTGCATAGCCGCGTTCTGAGGGTTGAGAGGGCAACCGGGGAGAGTAAGTGCACTTATTTATACAAGAACGCCTTGCTTCGATGTATTAATGTGTTATCTAGGGAACCGGGTCGAGGCTGGGCCGCAGCCAATGCCAATGCCGTCTGCCAATGTGTTCCCGACGCCCTACCCCCCGGCGTCCTACACCCAAACATACTACCCCCAGACATACTACCCACAGATGCCACCACAGTGGTATCCGTATCAGCAGGGGCTCTCGGCGGAACCCACCTGGGGTTCCTATATGGGTTCCTATATGGAGCCCTATATGGCTGGTGGCTATATGTACCTGTGAGCCACCCTATGCAGGTGGAGGCCAGCAATGTTCCGACTTAGGAACAGGCTTTTCATAGGGGCCAGCCTGAGCCTCGGCAGGGGTTGGCTACCGTCACTGGGCCCCTGACTGGGGATGGGTCTGTCAGGGTATAGAATAAGAGCAAGTGATATCACAAGTTTAATGGAAAGTGTCTGGAAATTGGATGGAAATGGAAAAGAAACGCATCATGTCTCTGCTATTTGTCATGCATCTGCTATATACCCTGCATTCGCGACTGCTAAGGAGGATTACATCAATTGTCTAGCATCCCTTATTATGCATCTTACTCTGTTGTCCTACTACATCTAGCATCAATAACCACAAACTCATGTCAAAGAACTAGCCACACAATGCACCTATCCCATCTGAGGTTTCCAATACCTACAAGTAGAGCATTCCCGCCTTTTATGTAGACAATCAAACAAAAAGCTGACATTCATCACCTTGTGCTGAGTGTAGTCATCTTAGGGCTAAGGAAGAACAATTATCCTCGGTCCCCGCTTTGACTATCCATCTCTCCGCTCATAGTAAGACAAAACCCTCACATCTTCTACCCATGTTGATACGTCACCAGTATGTCTGAGCTGGACCTTGTCGAAGTCGATTCTCTCGAAGCCCTTGTCATCATCGACAATGAGCTCGATCCTCTCTCCCCACCTGCCCCAGACACCGTCCAGGTATCGGGTCTGATGGGCTCTCTTGCTCTACAGTCAACACATGAATTACATGACCGAGGTGAAGCCAAAAAGGAACTGCAAATGGAAGACATTTGCTGTTCGGCGCATGGTCTGTCCATCCTTGTGGTATGTTCCTTTCCGGACGGAGAAACCGACGACAATGTATACTGACTATCTCTAGACAGCTACGAAAGGCGATGTAAAGCACTCTGTTCTATTCGATGCAGGCCCTGAAGGCGAGATATGGGAGAGGAATGTCAAGCGGTTACGGCCGGATTTGTCTTCTGTCGAGCTGGTTCAATTATCACATTGGCATCGGGACCATTCTGGTATGCACAGCTCTACTTTGACTAACTCTTCGTGGGTTATCCATCCGATAACTCTGCTAACAGAGCCCAGGGGGCCTTGTCCGAGCCATTGAATTGATATCTGAGGCCAAAATAGCCAAAGGTCATACAGACAAAGTGTCAGTCGATCTTCATCCTGACCGTCCCGACTATCGCGGATTCGCCCTGGGTCCGAACATCGTTTCCTTTCAGGCGGACCCTACCTTCGAGGAACTCGAAGCAGCCGGGGGAGCCATCCAAAAGAATGACGAGACACACACTGTCCTCGACAACTTCTTCCTGATCTCTGGTGAAATCCCGCGCCAGACGGCGTACGAAAACGGTATCAAAGGCGGCATGCGCTATGACAGCGAGGAAAAGGATTGGTTTTCTGATGAGCTTATTTCCGACGAGCGTTTCCTCATGTGCAATCTAAAGGGTATGATATCAATAACCGTCCTCTTCTACTCTGGGTTGTCTCTAACTTGCAACCTTTTCCAGACAAAGGACTCGTCCTGTTCACAGGCTGCAGCCATGCCGGTGTCGTCAACTGCTCACGACATGCGGTTGACAGCCTCGATGGCTCTGTGCCGCTTTATGCGGTTGTTGGGGGCTTTCATCTTGCTACTAGCACTGCAGCCGATACGGAAAGCACCGTCAAAGACCTTCAGAGACTAGACCCTGCTGTCCTGCTGCCGGGGCATTGCTCTGGTTGGAGGGCGAAGTTTGCGATTGAGAAACATATGCCTGGGAGTCTGGTGCCTTGCACTGTGGGTGCGAAGGTTACTTTCTAGTATCGGTCTGTGTAACATATCATAGGCTCATTCATCACTGGGCTATATTCTCCATGGAGGGTTTACTGAGTTGCAGATTAACTGAAGTGGAATATCATCTAATCGCAAGACAATCACACACAACCACTGGCTGCAGAGGTTCTCACCGTGGAAGGATGGGTTTGTACACAGACTCACCTACACGTGCACACACATCGATATTGCAGGTGATCAAGAGTATCATTGTCCAAAGCTGTCCTTGTCTGCAGAACCGCAGTATGAATCACTCATACTTGTCTTGCCAGTATTCTTGATATGAAAGTGACCATTGTGATTGATATGAAATTCTTAACTCCGCAGGTCCTAATCGACCATGTCAAGTAAATATATAGAAATTGAGTCAGTGACTGGTAGTATAATCTCTATCAATCAAGACTCAAATGGCCTGTTAGATCCTAGCGATTGAAACGTCTAGCTATGCAGACGCCTTCCCGATGAAGCAGAATGCCATATACGCCTGATCAACTCCCGGTCCATATTGTATACAGTTAGTCTCAATCTAATATTGACAGCAATGAAGCACACATATATACTCTCTACAGTCATGAGCATTCCACAATATAGAAACACAAACTACCATATATATAAATAACTCATTTAACACGAACAAACATCTATATACAAGCCTCAAACAACGAATATATATTCCATCCACGCTACCTATTACATCACAAGAAACAAAGGAACTACACATAACAACACCAAAACAATATACATATATACATATATACATATATACATACAGACATACAATAAACCATTCTCACAACATATACACAAAGAACCTACCCACAACCACTTCACCACAAGATAACCCTCAACCTCACCTCCCTTCACCAAACAACCACCAACCACCAACCACATCCATACCCTCAAACCCAGCTAACCTGAAACCCGAATAAAGCCCCAGAAAGGCCATCACGTCACATCCACACCTCCATTCTCAAACTTCCCCCCGGATTCCAAAACACGCCAAACCAAACCAAACCAAACATGCTTTGTTTCAAAACATACCACCGCCAACCTTGTCTCCCCCGCCAAGAATACCACTGCCAGCTGGGCAAGAATGTCAAGTGGATCGGGGGCGTTTGAAACGGTGGTGGTGGCGGCACTGCAGAATGAAATCGTGATTGAATGAATAAATGAACTGAAGTGAATGAATGAATGAATGAGATTGTGGATGATGTCATTTGTCATTCCTTTTTTTTTTTTTTTTTTTTTTTTTTTTTTTTTTTTTTTTTTTTTTTTTTTTTTTTTTTTTTTTTTTTTTTTTTTTTTTTTTTTTTTTTTT
>NW_022476001.1:472484-577286 GCF_009193645.1 Aspergillus pseudonomiae
TTTTTTTTTTTTTTTTTTTTTTTTTTTTTTTTTTTTTTTTTTTTTTTTTTTTTTTTTTTTTTTATAAAAATCTATGTCTACTGTGATAGAGGACTGAATTTGATATGATGTATGTATGCATGTATGGTATGGAGGAGATACTACCCTGTAGGTAGTATTGTACATACATACATACATGCTCAATGGGCATACTACTGTGTAATTCGCTATACAAGATCCAGGACACACATTGACCTGAATATACAGAGGAGAATAGAAATACTACCATTCTACACCGTCGATTCTCATCCTCAAGACACCAGATAAAACTTCCAAACCAGGGCACTTCAACTCTTAACTCTAACCCCCGATCTAGATCCCCCTCCAACTACTAGTCTCTTTTTCTCCCACATGACCTCAAAACTATATCGCAATCGCCCGAAACAATCCAACTCAAAAATGCGCCCACAAACAAAACGACTCATCTTATCGGGCAAAAAAAAAAAAATAAAATAAAATAAAAATAAAAAAGAAAGAGAAAAGAAAAAGAAACTCAAGTCCGACGATACAACACCCTTTTTTTTTTTGGGTCTTGGCGGAGAGTCACTATGTCTCTCCTGCGTACTTAACTTTTGAGCCTATTTTCTTGTGTTCTTCTTGTTTGTGTTTATCCGGGGGCAGTGCTTATCCCTTCGAATTCGGGGCGGTAGACCATGCCAAGAGCGATAGTTGGAGAGGAATGCATGGGTTAGGGTGGACTTGGCGAGAATTTCAGGAGAAAAGTCAGAGGGAGTCTACCGTGAAGGTGGTTGGGGAGGAATGCGAATTGAATGGGATCATCTACTGTAATTTGCCCATTGACTATGATTGTTATGATCATCTGTTATTGATTGTGGGATTATTATTATTATTATTATTATTATTATTATTATGATTATGAGTAGACTTATGCGAGTTAGATTATAGGGGTAGGGGGTCCAAAAAGATGGAGTGCGGATACTCCATGGGGAGAAAGTGGACAGCTGGGACTAAAGTAGTAATACTACTAGTAGTAGTCCAGGGTGCGTGAGGTAAGTGTAGCGATAGTGGTCTGATGTTATGTCATTTGCACGGTCATGGATTTCCTTTCTCTTACTCCGTACAGTGAGTTGGCTATTGATAGACGGACTGTCCCAAGGGTATATCCGCCAAGCACCAGCCTTGCTGATACTGCACATCATTTGCTTGGCGGAGTCAATGGATTGCTTCATTTCCAGGCTGGTTGGGTTGGCACCACAAACACCCCCCCCCAACGACAGACACAGTCCGCGTTTCTTCCTGGGGATGGACTCACGCGATCCATGCACCAGAGCAGTACCCCTCAATTGCGGGCTTCTGGACCCCATACAAGTCGCAATGCTAGCGAACACTTCACCTGCTTGGCGGTGAAGAATAAGTTCATCACAGCCCCTGACGCATTGTCGATCACTGCCTGTCAACCTTGCGGCAAGTGAACGTTCAACAATCTGTGTTGCCTGATCGGGTGGCTGGGTTCGACCACCGTCTTCTACAGTGCATCCATCAATCATCTACGGCCACGGTCTCTACGGGTACAGCGTGTACAAAGGGCCTACGTATGTCTTGAAAGTATACTGAATATAGAAAACTTTGACATCATGGGGCGTCGGCAGTATCGCCCACTTGGGCACTGTCTCGTAGGCAGATAGCGATCAGCGCTCGGATGGCGATCGCGAACTCGTTTCGGGGAACTGTATGGAGTATGCAATGGAGGTCCCTGCTGCCTTCTAGGAGGGTTTGGTGCAGCCTTTTTCCGACGGGGATGATTCGCCTTGCATTGCCTGGCTTGGCTGGACGTATGGGGTGCTGTATGTGTGAGATTGAAGAGACGTGCATGTATGTCTCTATCCCGGGAGTGCCTTCCGATGGCGTCGCGCAGCTCGTTAATCGGTCCCAAGCATTCCAATGAACACGTCTGCAGGGTTGATGTGCCAGTATGTAACCAGTCCCGTGGCACGCAGCCTGGCAGACCTCAATCACGCAAGGAGGTTGACATTCTTGCTTTGAAGAGAGCCGGACACATGAGATCAGATAGACGGTCGTCCAGGATGTATCATGCGGGGAATATCCATGCTGAAGATCCCTTGGCAGCGAGCGTTGCACAGCCTACTATAGGTTTGAATATACTTCGCAGACCACTCTGCAGGGCAATCGAGAGACCTCCGTTATTGCGACGACCCAGGCTGAGACAACCGGTCGGGCGCTGATATCATATTTCCCTGAGGAGATTCTGATCGCGGGCCCAGAATTCCGCCAGGAAGGTTATTCACCGACCCTATTGCATTCTATTCCCTTGGCGGACCAATTTTCAGCATACTTCCTGCATGATTCTGTACATACTGCCCCGCGCAGGAAGCATCCGAAACAACATGGTCGGGAGAGACTTGTCTCATGGAGCATTTGGCCTAAAATTTTTAATCTTGGGTCGCGTCGGCGTCAACCGCCGAGTGAAAGTTCTTAGTCGCTGACCGACTGTTCCAACCATGGAACATCGGCGGATCGCCTGACCATATCCAGGGGTAGACAGTCAGATAGAAGCGCTAGAAAACATCCAGAGGAAAACCAGGCCAAAGAGAATGACGGTGATAGGGAAGGGGAGGCGGGCATCGCGTGCCGATTCCCGTGACGCCGATGGCGGCCAGTTTTTGGGCTGGGCCGAGACCAGGGGCTTGCCGAGGTGAAATATCCCGATGTCATGTCAGATGCATCCGGGTGGATGGGCACCTCCAGAGATTATTGGAATTTCTACTGGAGACTAGGACCCTGGAAAGAAAAAGAATTGCGTTGATTTCTCAATTCTAGCATTTAATTTCCTGTCGTCATGTTGGACGCCGAGATAGCCGTTGCATTGCTCGTAGAACAAATCCTCTAGAGCGGCCGCGAGACCGTGAGTAGCCGATGCAGAAATTCTAAACAATGGTTATGAACGACAATCACGCACAAGATGACGCAGGGACAATGGGCGGACAGCAAGCTATGGGTTGGGGGCAACTGATGGTCAGATCATCTCCGAGTCGGGCTCGGCTTTACCCCGAGACTGGCCCTTGTGTTGCCCCTTCTGATTTGGCAATTGGTAGCTGCACGGAGCTCTTATCATCTCATGACTGATTATCTATGATTTCCATGGAGTAATAAAATTGAACAAGCCGATTGGCGTCACGTTGGCGTTGCCCGCTGCCACCGTGGCACCGTAGAGGGAAAGGGCCTAATAATGGGGGAAAATCTCTCATAGTAGCAGGGACACGTTAGTAGCTTCGTCTGAGCGCGGCCGTCTTGTACAGGATAGGAAAGGTGGGAAGGATTTCGCCTAAGAGATGATGTACCTCCGTCTAAACTGCAAATGGGATCTCGATGAGCAAACGCCCCCATCTGGGGCAACCCGATGTCGTATTGTGCAGTCCTGCAGGCGCGACATGAACGGAATCCCCGTGATTTATGTATAGCTAGACAATAATTGATTCTCCCCCCCAATGGCTGTTCCGAAGGACCAGGTCTTGGCTCTTGGCGAGCACAACCGAGATCAATTCTGGATTGGGAAAATATTAAAGGTCCAAGACGGCGAACAAGACCACACCCAAACCATGGAGCAACCTCGGGAAGCGACGATAATACGACCGCACTGGGAGAAAATCCCTCACCACGATCCTCGATGAGACAGCTTGGCGACGGGCGATCGCCGGTGGGGATTGGGGGGATTATTTGCAATTTAGCATCGGTGAGTGGGAAGTAATTTCCCCGTTTCTGTTACTAGCGGTTAGTGAGCGGGCTAAAAGAGGTGCTACTGTAGGTACAGCTCGTTAGCTATGTTTCATTCAGGACCACGGAAGACCTCGGTGATCCATTTGAGATATAGCGCCATCCTCTCTCGCATGACGGTGCTATCTCTCTGTCGACGCTTTGGTATAGGTACGTCGCAGGTTGCTGCTTATGGACACTAGGAAATATATCCCACAATGTCAAAGTAATATCCGGGCGGACAATTGTCGTTAGCGCCGTCGTACAACTAGCAGCATGCACGTAGATAAGGCGAGACCGGCAAGATCTTCCGGGACACGGTGAGGAATCTGATAGTTTCCTCGTTCAGGAAATATGCGTCTGTGTGTGTGTCTGTGTGTGTACGCGGCTCTAGTCAGTCGGTCGATAGTGAGGCACCGTGGATACCCTGACAGGGAAAAAGAGAGGTACTTACCCAAAGCGGTAGGCGCTTACTCATCCACTGAAACTTACGTAACGGGACCGTACGGTCTAGCCCGACATGGCAAGCTGTTCCTCAGGTCCCAAAGAAGGAAATCCCAATTAATTGAGTCCATTTGCCAGTGGCTCTCTTGAATCCCGACCAATTTACCCGACCGTGTATGTGCGTGCGTGTGTGTGTGGAAAACAAAAACAGCATCTCCTCGGACTGCCGATTATGACGTAACATTCTGGAGTAAACCAATCTGAAGGCAAATAAGGTAAAAAAAAAAAAAAAAAAAAAAAAAATTTCGATCTCACATGGCCACACCGTCCACCGAACAACAATGCAACCAAAACGATATCTCACACAAAAAGACTCAGATACGCTCAGATTGCCGACATCCGACCTAAAATGCGACCCAAAGGCGAAATCCCAGCTTCTTGGACGAAGAATGCACCTAATTCGCACCGTTCCATTCGATCCAGTTTTCTAGAAAACGTCGAGAACGGGCATCGAAAGCGGTCGGGCGAGTCACGGATGGAGCCACACCCCCATCAGAGCTGCGGCGACCCCAATCCGGTGGCGATTATTTCCACTTCGCTCGCCCGTTTATGTCGACAGCCTCACTGTTGGTTGGCTGGGATCCGTTGCGGGATAATAGTGTGTCGTTCTAATGCATATCGAAAGTCGACTACTGATATCACTCCTCGATGCCATCTCCAGTCCATGGCATGAGGCATTTACGTAGTTCGTTCGAAGATACAGCTGGACGTATTTGCTGTCCGCGACGTCAGGAAGGTTCTTGGCTTATTCTTCGAATTTCTAGAATGAGTCGGGTTTGCCTCTTGAAAATTTTATCTGTCGATTTCGAGGGTTCCCAAAAAAAATTCTTTGTGTGGGTGAGGTTTTCTTGACACCCGTTACAGCCAACCCATGGGACATCGACGACACTGTCAAAGAGGACAAATCAAAAACTTTACCCACCCTCTTTCCACGTCTCTCAATCACATCCACCTGATTTATTATCAACGGTACTGGGTCAGGGTCAGGAATTCCCGAAGCCATAGAATTGAGTCTCGATAGAGGAGCTCAACCACGGGTCTTCTGTGGGGTCTTTTGTTCACTCCAACACCACTCGAATCCTTGACTAAATCTTGTATGTTTCTACTCCACCCCCACTGGCATAACCAAACAACTATTAGGATGGAATCTACTCTACGAGTGTAATTCTCATCTTGGAGCAATTGGGTTCAGCCCTGCCAACTGTCATTGTGTAGACTTTTTTTTTTTTTTCTTATGCTTTTCATAAGGTAATCGGTTAGGGCTCAATGCTGCTGCACTAATGGCTTCTGACTTTTGTCGCTTGTGCTTCAAGGAAGTGGGATACCGATGAGGTCAGATGGTATTGGCCTGTATTATTAATAGTATTAATAGTACACACATGCAAGACCAAAGGAATGGAGGGCAAAACAAAAAGAGAGAGAGGAACTCTTGGCTGACGTGCGCCGGTTACACCCCATTCCTCAAAACTGAGGTAAAATAAACCGCGCCGGCAAACGGTGAGAATCCCCCGGAGTTCGATCAACTACGTAAAGTGATGAATCGTTGCACAGTTACCTGTTCTGTTGCGTGCACGGGACTGTCGGCGGAGGGTGCTTTGATCCAGCTGTATGGGCTAATTCTGTTAGAGCGACGTACTAATGTCTCAAGTAGTACCTTTGTAATCGTATAGTATTGTCGAGGTAACGGAGGAGGCTGGGGAATTCCCTCAGCTCGTTTGCACGCATTCAGTACCTCTGCTTATCGGGACAAGAACCCGAGCATGTCCTTCCTCCGTACTTCATTAAATCATCTTTATGCTATTTTTATGACTGTCCCCTTGTTCTCTGTTGCAGAACTAGGAGTAAAGCGGAATCCAATCAGCAGGAACCGCTGTAGTCGAGCTGGGCGGTACCAAACGGGCAAAGCGTATCTACTAGCGACATTTGTCGCTGGACCGGTCCCATCAGCCGCGGAAAGCGCCCGCGACCTTGCTGCTATGTACTTATCCTGATCCAGTAGTCTATACTATCGTGAGAGGGCGAACTAGAATACTAGTAGGAAGAACCTGGGTCAGACGGCACTCGATCCGCGAACAGGACGTCCGGCGGGGGGGGAAGGGCGAAGTAAACATACCATCGGACCTGTCAGGCATACCGTACATCCTGACGAACAAAGAGAACGGCATTCCTTTCTTTTCCCAACGGTGAAAATGCCATGTTTCACACGGGATCTCGGACTCCAACCACCGAGTCGTACATGTGACCGACACCACTGGGATCGTGAACCCCGTAGATACAGTATGGGGTAGGGATGATGCAGGTCATCCTTCTCCCCGAAATCTGCTGTCGCTGAGAATACCATAACCATTGTACTCCGTAGTCTCACTAGACTCCATTAGAGGGGGGGGGGTCGAGGAAGGGTGGCGGTATGGGGGTCCAGACTGGCCCCCGATTGACCCTCCGGAGCTTCGAAATATCCCGACATGGACCTTCGTCGTTCTTCTGCTGCTACACTCTATGGGGGTTTTTTTGTGTCTATCTACTCCAGATTTTCTCACCGAATCCCGCAAGAGCGGGTTTGTACGTACTACGGAGGGCCCTGACCCCCATACTAAAACGCAAAAGATATCCAAAACGAAGCTAAATAAAACTAAATCTGACTGTGGAGGAGCAGCCTTGGCAGGCGTACGGAGTAGATTCTATCCCATCGTACTTTTTACTCGCTCTCGTATACAGACAAGCCTTCTGTGGGAGGAGCTAAGAAAGTGTGGAGGAGATCCCGAACCGGCAAGTTCCCTGTAGCATCATGGGCGCCAGGCGAGCGACAATGCGGGAATAAACCGGGTTCAGGAAACTATAATGAAGAAGCGAAGGTTGGCATCTATCAGATGCGAGATGTCAGCCGATCTGGAGGCGAGCACGGCAACCACGACGTGGGTGGTTGGCGATAGACAATGAGAATTGAGAACGGTGGTTGGCAGGGAGGTGGTGACGAGGATCGTGTCAATGTCCATGCATGCATAGCAGAGAGCATGGGCATTAGAGCGCGTAGAATGCACCCTTGTGTTGTTGTTGTTGTCGTCGTCAAATGAAACACCTTAATTGGATACATCCACCGCCATCCTGAATTCTATCCTAATCGGGAGTTTCCGTTTTTGCGGCATGATGACGGTCGAGTTAGCGCGAGGCTTTTTGCCTTCCATCATCAATATCGCTCATTCACCTGTCATGATGCGGACCTCAGTACAGGATCATATCGGAAAAAGAACCAGCCACGGGCGATCGGCGGGCATGATCATGCATGAGAAAGCGCAACACCCTTATTTTTTTTTATTTTATTTTTTTTTTTTATCACGCATGCATGCATACAGGCCAACCTGTCAACGCCCATGGAAAAATATCGCAACGCAACGTGGTTATCGTCCCCCCGTTCAAGGTGCAGGAGAGCAATGCGATACCTCATAGCAATGCAGAAAGGTAAGATACGGCGATGACTACGAACGGGTATGACTTCACAGGATCAACGCCGATGAAATCATCGATTGCAACCCATGTGTGAGGCGAATGCGACGGGAGGTCTGAAGCTATACTCTAATCTATTCTCAGATAGTTCAAGCTGATTATAGCTCCTAGTTCTATACACCAAACGGGACTACTGATAGGTGGTGGGAACCGAGAAGCTACTCAATGGCAAGGCCCGAATAATAATCCATGATCCCATCACAATAATACTACTAGGAGAGAAGCAGCCAAATGGAGAGGGCAATTGACTAGTTGGCGGAGACTCTCACGGTGAACGACCACTCACAGGAAATGACGCTCGTAAATGGAGACCTTTGGCTCCCCACGAGACAAGGACGGGACGAAACTCAATCAGCGTCAAGAGGATGCGGATTGGAGCGAGGCTAATGAAGGTGGAGTGGAGAGTCTCTCGACGCCCAGTCGTCATCCGCGCTCAGTCTTTGGTGGGAAGCAAAGACGATCGACTCCGGGTTAGGATTCTTTGGGTGAGGCTAGTTTAGTTACATTAGATAAATAAATGGTAATAAAAATAATATTAATACTAATCAGGATCGAAAACCCAGGAAAATAAAACGAATAATTCAAATCAATCATCACTGGAAGTAAAATAAAATTATGAAAGAGCTACGCAGCGGGGCGTGGGATATGGCCACCGAGTGCGTCTGCAGAAGATAATAATTAGTATTGTTCATCATCATCATGACTGATAACAACAAATGATCGATAGGAAATACTAATCCTGATGACATAATGACTCGGGATTTGGGAATAGCGTCGTTACTCATGTTCTGGACATGAATGCCATGAGATGTGGTCAGGATTCGGTATCGAAAAGTGTAATCGGAAGGTCATGATGGCTTGACAGTTGGAAAAGAGATGGAAGCGAAAGAAGCAACAGAGGTACCTCTCTCTTTCAACCCGTACTGACTTTTTTTTTTTTTACCTTTCCCCGTCACAATTCCCGTCGGGACCACCGACCATGGAGGCGGTTTGATTCTACGACTCTCGAATGGAGTCTCGCGATGATCCATTGATTAAACCCTGTCCGAAGCATCGTATCATAATCAAACCATGCAGTGTCATCGACTCGACATTGTATCTGTTTACTATTTCTGTTTTTAATTTACACTCGTTTTGCCCTGCACCCGGAAATGGCATGGGATGGGATTTTCCTTTTCCAAGTTGCCCCTTGCGCTTTCCCGGTTGGCTGAGCTCGTGGTTATTGGTGACGGGAAGGTCGGGTAGGACGGCCCTTGAATGGTAACCGTAAGTAGGGAAACTCTGAAGTAAACCAGACGGAGTATTTTGCTGCACCAAAGTTGGCCAAGCAGAAACAATGTTAGTTTTGTTTGTTTGCCCTGTATGTCTCGTATGCACCAGTAACGGAACATTTTTATTTTACCCTACTTGGATTCTCGTCCTCTCTGTCGACTGCTACTATTGGATTCGAGAAGATGAGTCTTTCTTCTGCCTCTGCAAGGAGGTCAACAGGAGAAAGAGAAAAAAAAAATATAAGAAAAATGAAATATGAAATCAAAAATGTAAATTGATGCAAAACCCTGACTTGTCATTTGCTGCAGGGAAGGAAGATAACAGAAACCGATAGTGTTTCTTGTCATTGTCTTATCCTTATTTTGCCCTTCCCTGGTGGTCTCAAATTTTCTGGAACTTTGACGGCAAATTTGATGATTATGATTATTCGAATCAATGGAAATTAGTATGGTCAATGGTAAGGAAAAAAACGCCTCGTTGCAAGCGGTTGGAAAATCGCGCATAGTAAAAACGAGATTGAATGGAAGGATGAGGAAAATTAACGAGGGCCACCCGCACGCGGCACTGCGTACCGTAAGAGAATTCTGCCCACAATCACACCCCCAGAGTCAGGTACGAGAGCGAGAGACTCGCCGATAACTAGGCCGATGGAGACCGAGCCAAGCGGTATGGTATTTTACAGGTCACATACCTTCCTGAGGGTGGAATTCTGCCCTGTGGCCGATTTTACCGATGTATGGCAACGTACCATGACACCCCAGAATCCTCTCATCGCCCGTGGTTTACGCTTACTGTGAAGTGTATGGAGAGAGTGGAGGAGAGGGGGCGAACTCGGCACAGAGCTGCCGGTCATGGAGACTAAACGTACAGTAGAGATTACTCCATTGAGCATAGAGGACAAGGCACCGTAGGCGTAAGGCGGCGTACCATCGTGTTAATATGGAAAGGTAAGAGTTTTCCAAAGGGTAAGTCTAAACTGGATGCGGTAGGGACCCACATTTATTCTGGAGAAAGGAGCCATTCAGGGAAGGGGAAAATGAAAAATGAAAAATATTTGAAGGTGGGAAAAAACAAAAAAAAAAATCTGCTCGCGAGGGCGTGCCGTTAAGCAAAAATGTGTGTGCGTGGGAGGATTAAACCCAAAGAGGGTCAGAGGTCGGGTCGGCCTTTCAGGGACAGTGAACTTTCGATCAAAGTGGCTACTGCACCCGGCCACACCACCCCGAAACTCAGAACCAAAAAAAAAAAAAAAAAAAAAAAAAAAAAAAAAAAAAAAAAAAAAAAAAAAAAAGTGGGCTTACGCACAGGGAAGGTCGCCCGTTGGAGCTTAGAGACCAAGACGTGTTTGTTCAGGTCCCGTGCAAATCAATCTCGCTCACCCCCCCCATCCAGACATATTAAAGAGTACATCCCTTCCACCCCTCTCCCCTCCCTTCTTCTTCTTCTCTCTATAGGAATTCCGACTTCTGCCATTCCTGCCATCTTTTGTTTGCATCTGCTCATATCGTTGGGTCCCGAAGGCTGTGTGAGCCGAAGCAACAATGGCGGAGCGGAGAATCTCCTATGCTCCCGACGTGGAGAATGGCGACCATGGTGCTAGCCTCGATGAGTATGCCGCTCTCAACCGTTATATCTCGACCGCTCGCGACAAGCGCCGTGGCTCGACCTCGTCTGCTGGTGCTATGAGCACCAAGAAGCCCAAGAAGAGCTGGCAATTCTGGAAGAAGGGAGGCGATGGCGTTGAGGAAGGTTTCGTCTGCCCCGATGAGTGGCTCGAGACCGACTTGCGTGCTGGTCTCCGCGGCGCTGATATTGAGGCTCGTCGCAAGCGCACTGGCTGGAACGAACTGACTACTGAGAAGACCAACTTCTTCGTTCAGTTCATTGGTTACTTCCGTGGTCCTATTCTCTACGGTATGTTTGCGACAACAATGCGTTAAGACTTTACAGGCCCACTAACGTCCTACTAGTTATGGAACTTGCTGTTTTGCTTGCTGCTGGTCTGCGTGACTGGATCGATTTGGGTGTCATTATTGGTATTCTTATGCTTAACGCTGTTGTCGGTTGGTATCAGGAAAAGCAGGCCGCCGACGTTGTTGCTTCGCTGAAGGGTGATATTGCCATGAAGGCTATTGTTATTCGTGATGGACAAGAGCAGGAGATCCTCGCTCGTGAGCTTGTTACTGGTGATATCGTATGTGCTTGGCTTGTGATGTTTCTACGTTTTGTGATCCATTGACTAACCAATTCGCTCTACAGGTCGTTGTTGAGGAAGGTACCGTCGTTCCTGCCGATGTCCGTCTTATCTGTGACTACACCAAGCCCGAGAACTTCGAGACCTACAAGGAATACCTCGCCACCCGCAACGACGACACTCTCAAGGAGAAGGATGACGAGGATGACGACACTGGCATTGAGGCCCGTGCTGGCGTCTCTCTGGTCGCTGTTGACCAGTCCGCCATCACTGGTGAATCTCTTGCTGTCGACAAGTACATGGCTGACACTTGCTACTACACCACTGGTTGCAAGCGTGGTAAGGCCTACGGTATTGTTATCGCTACCGCCAAGCAGTCTTTCGTCGGTAAGACCGCTGCTCTCGTCCAGGGTGCCTCTGATTCCGGTCACTTCAAGGCTGTCATGGACAACATTGGTACCTCTCTCCTGGTCCTCGTCATGTTCTGGATTCTCGCTGCCTGGATCGGTGGTTTCTACCGTCACCTGAAGATCGCCACTCCTGAGGAGGAGGACAACAACTTGCTCCACTGGACTCTTATTCTCCTTATCATTGGTGTCCCCGTCGGTCTCCCCGTCGTCACCACCACCACTCTCGCTGTCGGTGCCGCCTACCTGGCTGAGCAGAAGGCTATCGTCCAGAAGCTCACTGCTATCGAATCTCTTGCTGGTGTTGACATCCTGTGCTCTGACAAGACTGGTACTCTTACTGCCAACCAGCTCTCCATTCGTGAGCCCTACGTCAACGAGGGTGTTGATGTTAACTGGATGATGGCTGTCGCTGCTATTGCCTCCAACCACAACGTCAAGAACCTCGACCCCATCGACAAGGTTACCATCCTTACTCTCCGTCGTTACCCCAAGGCCCGTGAGATCCTCGCTCGCAACTGGGTTACCGAGAAGTACACTCCCTTCGACCCCGTCTCCAAGCGTATCACCACCATCTGTACCTGCGACGGTGTCCGCTACGTCTGTGCTAAGGGTGCTCCCAAGGCTATCCTCAACATGTCTGAGTGCTCCGAGGAGGAGGCCGCCAAGTTCCGTGAGAAGTCTGCTGAGTTCGCCCGCCGTGGTTTCCGTTCCCTTGGTGTTGCCGTCCAGAAGGAGGGCGAGCCCTGGCAGCTTCTGGGCATGTACCCCATGTTCGATCCCCCTCGTGAGGATACTGCCCACACCATCGCTGAGGCCCAGCACCTTGGTCTTTCCGTTAAGATGTTGACTGGTGATGCTCTTGCCATTGCTAAGGAAACTTGCAAGATGCTTGCCCTGAGCACCAAGGTCTACGACTCCGAGCGTCTTATCCACGGTGGTCTTGCTGGCTCTGCTCAGTACGACCTTGTTGAGAAGGCTGACGGTTTCGCTGAGGTCTTCCCCGAGCACAAGTACCAGGTCGTCGAGATGCTTCAGCAGCGTGGCCACTTGACTGCCATGACTGGTGACGGTGTTAACGATGCTCCTTCCCTCAAGAAGGCTGACTGTGGTATCGCTGTCGAGGGTTCCACTGAAGCCGCCCAGGCCGCCGCTGATATTGTCTTCCTTGCCCCTGGTCTCTCCACCATCGTCGATGCTATCAAGCTTGCTCGTCAGATTTTCCAGCGTATGAAGGCTTACATTCAGTACCGTATTGCTCTGTGTCTCCATCTTGAGATTTACCTCGTTACCTCCATGATCATCATTGAGGAGACCATCCGTGCTGATCTTATTGTCTTCATCGCCCTCTTCGCTGATTTGGCCACCATTGCTATTGCCTACGATAACGCCCACTTCGAGCAGCGTCCTGTCGAGTGGCAGCTCCCCAAGATCTGGGTTATCTCCGTCATTCTTGGTATCTTGCTTGCTGCTGCTACCTGGATCATCCGTGCTTCTCTCTTCCTTGCCAACGGTGGTATCATCCAGAACTTCGGTTCTCCTCAGGAAATCCTCTTCCTTGAGGTTGCCCTTACTGAGAACTGGCTGATCTTCGTTACTCGTGGTGGTAAGACCTGGCCCTCTTGGCAGCTGGTCGGTGCTATCTTCGTTGTCGATGTCCTCTCCACCCTCTTCTGTGTGTTCGGCTGGCTCTCCGGCGACTATGTGCAGACCAAGCCCCCTAGCCAGGCTGAGTTCTCCGTCAACGGTGATGTCGACATTGTCACAGTTGTTGTCATCTGGGCTTACTCCATCGGTGTCACCATCATCATTGCTGTCGTCTACTACCTCCTTACCATCATCCCCGGTCTTGACAACCTTGGCCGCAAGAACCGTTCCAAGGCTGATACCAAGATCGAGAACATGCTCAGCCACCTCTCCAAGCTGGCTATCGAGCATGAGGTCGACGCTAACGGCAAGTCCCGCTACATGCTGGGTGCCCGTGCTGAGGTCGAGGAGGATGAGTAAACGCTTGATTACGCTCATTTCCTTTAATACTATCCGATCTGGATATCACTTGAGCATACATGCATGAGCTGGTGCACCGGCTTTATTATTTTACCCGTATTATAGACTTTTTATGCCTTTATTACTTTGCTCTAAGTTTATAGAGTGAATTTTCCTTTCTTTATCATGTATGTATGTCATTAATAGTGGTAAATTAGTCAAATCAAGGGTTTTCAAAGAAAATTTTCTCTTCTCTAGTAAATCACTTTTTCCAAAATTTCCTTAACTTGTGTCTTTTTTTTTCCTTTTTTCCCTCCCTTATCCTTCGCTAAAGTCCGCTAAGGTCAGCTTGGGGCCTTTCCTTCCCCTTGATTAATATTCGGATCGACAAACCTGGACTGCGCTCAGTCTCATCTTAGACACGGTCCACCCGACGTACACAGAGCCCCTCTTGGCAGGTACGGTGGGCCCTCATTCTCTCAACCGCGTGGAACTAACAGTCACCCTTCGGAGAACGCCCGATCGAGCGAAAAGACCGAGGTAGATTGTCCAAGATTTGAATCATGTAGCATTCGCAGTGGGCGGTCGTTTGGTCTAGCGTTCTTTGGAGCTGAGCTGGCCAGCTCCAAGCTGTGGTGGGTTCGGTCCACCGCGACGGACTATACGGTGACTACTGCGCAGTAGTATTGATCATATGAACAATTGCTGCAAGGTACGCCCCGCTCTGGTGTTGGGGTCCATGTGAGAGAAGGAAACAGAAGGAAAGAAGCAGAAAATCCCGCAGTGGGATGATCCGCTGGCCTGGAATCTGAGGCACCCGTTCGCTTGGCCTGACGTGGTCCGATGCTCTCCCAAAACGGAAATCACCTGGCATACCCGTGACTCCAGTACGGTGTAACCTGACCTCTCGGCGTTTTGGCGAGTTCAAGACACGCTCATGATATGCTGCTGCACTTTCTTTACTGTTCACTTTTCAAGAGTGCTTTTACCTCTTGACTCATCAGCTCTATCTGATCCGGGGTTGTTGGAGCCTATACCTTTGTTCCCCTCAACGTACTGTACATACTGCACCCCGCTTAGCGCCTTAAGACCCCTCATACTGGCCATATTATTCAAAGCAATAGAATGATAAAGCATCTCAAAGTCACACCCCATAGTTGCTATACCGATCGTGTTATACTTAGCTTGATATACTACAGAAAAGTCTTCCGTCATTGAATCCTTAGACTAAAGATGCTAACAGGTGGAAAGCAATTCTCCGCATACTGCATCGAATTTCTCCGTCCCCTGGCCTGGGGATATCCACGCCCAAATGCGGAGTGATCAAATCCCCAGATTGTCCAATTAGTGACTTGGGTAGTTATGCAAGCTCTTGCACTATGGACAAGCCTTGTGACAGTCGGAGTAGGCTGCGTGTGCTTGACCAACAGTGTTGATCCGCGTTAACTTTACTACTATGTCTCTCCGCAATTTTTCCCGGGGTAAAAGAACGTAAGACAGATTTTCCGATATGAAGTATAAAAGATGCACACTGCATTGGGGGGATGCGTGTGAGAGGGATTCCTTGTTCATACCAGCGGATTTCCACCGTGCCACTTGATCACCATGCGTTCGTCTGGGCTATCACTCTTGTTCGGCGCCCTTTTGGCATCTGCAAGCCCTCTCAAAACTTCTAGATACGCTTGTCAAACGGCCCTCAGCTGTCCGGAAGGAACTATTGTTGTCTCCAAGACTGACCCCTCCGCCCATTTCACCACTGTACAGGATGCCATTCTTTCCCTCCCGAATGACAACACCACCCAGACCATCCTCATCCTTCCAGGAACGTACAAGGAGCAAGTAAATGTGACTCGGTCCGGGCCTGTTACGCTCCTCGGACAGACCGATGATCCTAACAATGCCACCAAAAATAAAGTCACCCTTACCTGGGCCCAAGCGAACCATGACAATACCGGCCAGGCAGTAGATAATGTCTTCTCCAGCGTCCTGACCGTTGCGCCCACGCTGGAATCAAGCTATACGGGATCGGGCACGACAGGGTATCCTGTGCCGGAGGACACGCCGTTCGGCAATGTCGATTTCCGGGCATACAATATTGATTTTGCGAATACATGGCGAGAGTACTCCGATGGACCGGCGCATGCGATCAGCTTCAGTCGCGCCAATGGCGGGTTCTATCACTGCGGATTCTATTCTTACCAGGATACTGTACGCTTTCCTTTCTCTTGCAGTCTAGTGAACTGAAACTAACCAACGAACTCAGGTTTACGTGGGCAAACTCGGTAACGCATACTTCCATAAAAGCATCATCGCCGGCCAAACCGACTTTCTCTATGGTTTCGGCACCGCCTGGATCCAATCCTCGGAGATCCTGCTGCGCAACTGCGGTGGCGGTATCACCGCTTGGAAAGGAACCAACACTACCTTCACCAACAACTACGGCGTGTACATCGTCGATTCTACCGTCAAGGCAGCCAACGCGTCCATAGCCCCTGATATCCGGGGTAAATGCGCCCTGGGCCGCCCATGGAATAGCCAGCACCGGTCCGTGTTCGCGCGCACCTCCGAAGACGCCAGTATCAATCCAGCTGGGTACATCGACTGGATCGTCGACGGCGTGGGGCGCTTAAACAAGGATACCGTCATGGCCGAGTACAAGGCTTTCGGACCAGGCTTCAATGCCACCGGACGGGAAGACGGAAACGTCACGATAGTCCTGGACGACAAAGAGTACGCGAGATACAGCTCCCCAGCACGAGTGTTCCAGTACCCCGACGGGAAATCCGGAAACATCGGCTGGATCGACTGGAGTGTGGCCAAGAACTGATTCAATTACTATTATCTATCATACTCCAAATCCAATACACACTGTCCCAATCATACCAGACACCGCTCCTCCACTAATCAAGTAACAGTAAAAGTAGAAGAAAACAGAAAATGAAAAGAGACATAACAAAAAGTACAGATGTCTAAAGCCTTTAGCTAGCTAATCAATCCCCCAACCCTAGCCAAATACGCCGCCCCCGTATCCGCCCAAACCTCATAATCCACCACCTTCACCTCCCCCTCCCCCTCCTCCTCCTCCGCAAGCCCAATCCGATACGCAAACGTCTCATCCCAAGCCTGCCCCGTCTCATTCCACCGAAACCTGCCCTCCCCCCGCAGCGACACAGCCATCGTCCTCTCATCCACGACCCATTTCTCCTCCGGCTCGAACTCCATCTTCTCGATCGTAAGCAGCTCAGCCAGGAGTCCGAAGTAGCGTTGGATTCCCTCCTGGCCGGTGAATGGGCGGCCGAGGAAGGGGGCGAGCTGCGGGAGACCGTGTTCGAGGGCTGTGGGCGGGGGATTGTGGGTGAAGTTGGAGAGGAGCGTGGGTAGGGGGGCGCTGGTGGAGAAGTTTTGGCATAGGGTGCGGGTGCGGGTGAGGAGGGCGGTTCGGGTTGGCATCTTTGGGGTTTCTTTTTTGTGTGTTGGGGTTGGGATGTAGTTGTGGTGATGGTGATGGTGATGGTGATGGTGATGGTGATGGTGATTAATTATTGTATGGGGTTGTGGTGAGGGGAGTTGTTGTTTTCACTATGACGTCGGTGGGTTTGAAACATACTATCAGAGCTTATGGTGGCTTGTTTGATTAATTGAGTGGGAGCAGTCAACGCACTTCGTTAATCATCTATCTACCGGCACTAAATAGTCAAAATGTAATGGTAATGAGAAAAAGCTCGTGGGGCTCAACCTGCTTGCCGCCCGAGAATGAAGACCTCTTTTAAGCAACCAAACTCCACGCCGTAGCGTAATCGGACAGACTCGATAAAACAGCTATAGAAGATAAAGATAAAATGGGGTGGGAAAGATGAATGGAACAGTAAATCGGAGGAAGATAGAAGAATAGAAGAGGATGGAGTGGGGATGAAAGAAGTTACTGCTTCCAGGACTTTCCGCAGTTCAGACAAGTACAGAACAGAGTCATCGGTTCGTCTGCACTGCGCGTCTGCGCCTCGGTATATGTGACTTTGCGCTGTCCGCACTTGCCGCACTGCAGACTGGTACTGATACTGCGCTCTGCTTGGGCGACCATTGCCTTGTCCATGTTCTCCTTCTGGATCTTTGCGTCCTTCTCGCGCTGTTCGTCCGAGCGCAGCTCGTCGTGGGACATGCGCACGAACTGCTCGGGGGTCACGTCGCTGCTGAGAACACGGACGCGGAGAGTCGGGTTCGATTTGTTCTTGAGGTTTTGGAATAAACTGCGGATCTTGGTGCGGTACTGCTCTTTGGTCTCGGGGCCCAAGGACTTGTATGCTGCGGCCTCCACGGCCGACGCCTTGGAGAGAACATTACGTGGAGCTTCCGTCGAGTTCAGACAGAGTCCATCATACATCAGCCCAATGCAACTATCCCGAATCTTATTTCCTGTCTGGTTGACATCCACACCATCTGCCTTCCATGTACGTTTATCCGGGGCAACCGATAATTTGGAAGCCTTGTCGGTAGGCGTCGTACCAGCAGGTGAAGCGGTTCCGTTCTGGGCTGGGCGCGGCGAGTTGCTTGAACGCTGGCTGGGCGCGGGTGATCCACTCGCCTTCTGCTTGTTGACTTCAGTCCGCCACCTGGACACGATTTCACTGGATAAGCGGGAGACCTCGGGCGACTTGTGCTGTTTGAACTTGTTGACGATGATTCCCACACGGGTGGACCGCAGCAGATCCTCCGTCGCTTTCACACCTTGCTGGAGCTCTTTAAGCAAGGACACAATGTTGGCTGCTGGTTCATTCTGAGTAGCGGCCTTCGTCAAGGCCTTCGCCTTGAGCTCAATTTCTTTCGCTTCCAAGGGCATGATGTCAATGTGATCGAAACGAGGGGCAGGAGACTTCGAAGGACCTGTCAAATGAAATTCTATGATTAGCGCAAAACGGAGAAAATTCCGGTATAGAGCGACCAATCCAGCCAAGAGAAGACGATGAATCTCATGAGCTCTAGATCCCTGCGATAGAGACCGCTCATAGGACCGCCAGAAGAGAATACGAAGCTTCCCGAGCTAGCCATCTCCCAGAAAAGAAAGACTGACGTCGCCGGGCGCTGGAGTATGGCGGGACAACCCATGCGCACGTGCCTCTTCAGGAAACTCCATTAATGCGAAATCATGAAGCTTCTCCATTTTAGGCGTAATAAGTGTGCTGTATCAGGCGCCCGGATGGCTTTGGCAGGAACCGGCGGCAAGCGATGGTGAATGGAATGCAAGGAAGAGGGGGGTTTAACACTCACTGTTCACCAAGTTCACCGTAACGTTCAAGAGCCGGCGCAAATGATCGCAGGTGCGGTTTGAGGGGAGCGAATGCTAAAACACTCCTCAAACGCGGCGTCAAACGAGAGGGGAAGATTGAGGAGACGGTATCCAGGATGGAGTTGGTAGAGGAAGAAGAGATGAAAGTCGGAAGTAATTTATAAAGGCTGCGATTCCGCGCGATTCCCATTACTCCACGCCAAGCCTGACTTGCCTGTTTCGGAATAGTCGCCTACGGACCTTTAAAGGGCAGACGGCGGTGATATGCGGCAGAATCGCTACCTTCACCAGTTGTTTCTCCGGTTCCGATCTCTATCGACTATACATAAACCAGAGACACTCATTCGGAAAGAGAAGTGCCGGTGCCTACTATACTTTATCTTCCACAGGTTTTCTGGCGTAAACTTCATTGATCGGAGTTCTATACCAATAGGCTAGGCTAGAGAGTATGTGTCTGAATGGCTCAGGCTACCACCTAGAACCAAAGCCCTCTACAATCAATCTCGTCTATAGTTGGCAATCCAGGGGACTGGCGCATATAATCGTTGGGTCAGCGGGGGTCAAGCATGTGGGGGAGACAGGCTGCAGCATGGCATTTCATCACGGTGATGTCCGTTCAGGCAGGAACAGACTGAGATCATGCTCACCTAGGTAGCATCAGACCACAAATAGAAAGAGCAGTGCTCTCTTCTCTAGGTTCCTATTCTTCACACTCTTGCCAGTATAGTGTATACAGCTCTCATCCACCTACATATCATTCTCGGGGTGCTACAAGCTTCAAGATTCCATTTGTGCTTGACGAGCCAAGCTCCCAACTTTCTATACCCTCTACAACGCAATGAAGACTAGCATCTTCCTCATTGCCCTCCTCCCAGCCGCCCTCGCCCTACCCCTCCCCACGCCAAACAACGGCACTAAAAGCCTCTCAGAAAGCCTGGACCTCCAGGCTATCACTGACGAGCTGCTTTTTAGCATCGAGCTGCCCGAATTCACAGCTCGCAGAGGGGAGAAGGACCCTCCTCAGTTAGACTGGTACTCTGACGGCTGCACAAAGGCTCCAAGCAACCCGTTTGGATTCCCTTTCCAGCGCGCATGCGAGCGTCATGACTTCGGATACCAGAACTACCGAAGACAAGGGCGCTTCACCAAGGCCGCAAAAGCGCAGATAGATCTTCGATTCAAAGAAGAGTGCGGTCTCCCTTTCCTTTCCTTCCCTCCCTCTCGTCTGAAACCTGCTTTTCTTGCTTTCTTTGACACTGAATATCGAGGGTCTAGATGGCTAACATATTTGGTTGTTCTTTAGTCTTTACCATCAGTGTGAACTAGGTCACGCTGTCGGTTTTTGCAAGAAATTAGCAAACGTGTACTACCGTGCTTCAGGGCGGCATGGTGGTAAAGATGCTACGAAGAGAGTTGGAGTGAGATGACCTTCTTTAGGGCTATGTACAGAGGACGCCCAGCAAAGGGGAGAATCACCACGTTTGGTTTGAGTGGGAGAAACATGGACCACTCATTGGACTGACTACAAAGTCTAACCTGTATGATATCAAATACTCTTACATACTGTAAATAATAACAGATAAACTCGGAGATGTGTGCTTTGCACGCTTGTCTATGGTTGTATCTATTCTTCCTTCGTAACATCTCTTGCGTGTAGATCTCATTCTCATTTTTGATTCATTATATACATCACTGGGGCAAAATGCAAGTCGTATGGTTGGAACGGGCCAATGGTTGTCTAATCGAATGTCCCTGAAAAAAATACCAAGATGCGAGCGTGACAATGGGCATGAAGCATAAAACAAAGGACATCAGCCGTATCTAAGCGCGGGTGCAACTCACGGCGGGCGGTGCCAGGGCAACTTCAACTGGCACGTTGGTTCGGTCTTTTCCGGAGCTCATTGTTGTGGACTCTTTTGACCGTAACCAACGGATGCATGCCAGCCAGCCCTAGACACATCATTAGACATGAGCGCAGCTCCTGCGCGCAAGTAGGTACCGCCGCTGCATCGGGTATATGGGGAATGACGGGAGTGGGCGAATGATCGGTCAAACCAGGGCGTGTTTACAGACCAGTCTTTCCCAGAGCTTCGGCAAGTTCGTCAACTTCCTTGTCCTGCTTCTGAGAGACCTTGGCCTCTTCGGCCTGAGCATTGTCTTTCACGAACTTCTCGGCCTTCTCTTCTTCCTCCTCTTCCTCCTCCTCCTCCTCCTCTTCTTCCTCGTCGCTCTCCTCTTCGAGCTCATCCAGCTCGTCTACACCCCACATCTCCTCCGGGTCGTCATCCTTGCCGTGCTCTTCCTTACGAGCCTCCAGGATCTCGCGCAACTCATTGACGTTGTCGTCCTCCTCCATAAACTTGTTACCGTTCAACTCAATTCGGCGCAACGAAGGCAGTGCGGTCTTTGTCGCATGCAAGAACTGTTTAACACCCTCGGCTGTGATATCATTATATTGCAGACGAAGTGTTTCCAACTTCGCGTTCTTGGCACCAGCCAAAGCCTGCGCAACCTTAACACCACCACGAGCGGAGAGCAAACAGTCACCGACACCGAGCTCGCGCAGGGAAGTCCATCCTGGAAGCACCTCAGAGAGAGCAGTAGAGCCCATGAGGGTGAAGGTGTTATCCTGCAAGTCAAGGACTTCAAGGTTGCTGGCGTGGCGGAGACCCTCCCTCAACAACAGGGAGACACCCTCCTGACGAATACCGTTCTGGGTCATCTTCACTGAGCGCATTCCTGCGGCGTGCACCTCATATGCACGTGCCCATGCTGCCATACTTCCATTCTCCAGTCGGTTCCGGCCACAGACAATGCTCTCCAGCTGAGGGATCTCCTTTCCTGC
The DNA here is from genome assembly GCF_009193645.1 of Aspergillus pseudonomiae. NCBI lineage: Eukaryota > Fungi > Ascomycota > Eurotiomycetes > Eurotiales > Aspergillaceae > Aspergillus > Aspergillus pseudonomiae. The sequence goes on from NW_022476001.1 coordinate 494,246, forward strand.
CTTGCGGGCCTCCTCCTTACGCTTTGCGAGCTCCTCCAGTGCTCCAGCAATCTCCACACCTGCATCAGGACCCATACCATTATTGTTCAGAATCAGGTGGCGCAAAGGAACGTGGGCAGAGAGGAAGTCGACGAGGGGCTTCGAGGTCCGCTTGCCGAAGGCATTGTCGGAAAGGTTGACGGTGTGAAGCGTCGGGATTTCAAGGAGCGCATTCAAAAGGTGAGTCAACGCGATGGGGATCTCTTCAATCAGACGCGAAGTGAAGATGTCGGCAAGTTCAGCGACTTCGAGGTTCTTCTGGGTGGAAAAGGCGGCACCCAAACGCTCACAGGCTGTCACGCCGAAAGTATTGCCACCCAGACGGATTTCAGTGTAATCAGCGCTCTCGATCAGAGGTGTAATATGGGCTTCAACATCCTCAGCAGTGTCCAGCTTGAGGCCTTTGCCTTCAAGAGAAAAGACCTTAGGAGGGGCCATGGCGGGGTAATTTCAGGGGGGGAATTTGGTATCGAAATAAGACAATCTAAGAAGACAACAGGGAAACGGTGGTCAGTATATTGTCTAAAACGACTATACGAAACAAGACCCCAGCAAACGTTATAAAGAGTGTGGAAAAGCAAAGCGAGTGCGAAGGAAAGAAGAATAAAAACTTGGAGAAAGTCAAGCGGGATGATATGCACCTGCAATGAAGAACCCAAAATCGCACGCTAAACCCAATCTGATCCATAACCAAACATGCGATCGTCGTTTCAGGAACCCACAGCAACCAGTGCCGCCATTTGTGCATCGCATCATTGCATTAATCAGCATCTTTTTCCAATCCAGGTTGATTCATCTACAATCCTTCACGATCTCGCGTCTTAACCTACGTACCTTCGAATCCACCTACCTCCCTCAATCTTTCCCATCAACCGCCCAAAAAACCCTTCCACCATGTCGTGGCTCTTCGGTTCCAGCAGTAAGTCAACGTCTCCAGACCTCCGGTTCTCCGCAAGTCCATTCAATAACATACAAAACCCCCCAGGTTCTACAGAGAAGGCCCCCGAACCTACCCCGGCCCCTGCCGAGAAGCCAAAAGTACGATTACCCTGACGTTCTTCGACTCATCTCCAAAACTGATGCTAATCAAACATTGATACAGCCCTGCTGCGTCTGCAAAACCGAAAAGACCGCTCGTGATGACTGCATGCTCTTCTCGAAATCTGACGACCCACAGCAAGAATGCAAGTCCATGATTGAACAGTACAAGGCCTGTATGGCTGGATACGGCTTCAAGGTCTAGATGTTTGGTTACCGGGAACGGGATCAAATGCACGCAGCTTGGTTTTCACTGCATGGTGTTTTGGGATTCGGGTTTATGCATAGACTGTACATTAGATGCGTATTACTGTAATGGTTGATGGGAACTCTCCTTTCTTGTGAGATAAATTAGAATGTAAAATATGACTCTTGATCAAAGTTGTGGAGGTTTGACTTGAGCATAGTGTTCTGTATTAAAGCTTCAGTTTAAGCTGCTTCGGCCTTTATGGTAGATAGAACATGGTTGGTGTAGGTTGCGTAATAAATGTTATATACAAATCAGAGAGCTATGCGTGGCGCCCTTGAAAAGAAAATGGGTATCTCTCAAATTAACCTCCTGATCTGGTTTGAATATGGGAAACAAACGCTTGTGTGTACTATTGGTTCTTTTTCTGCGAATCCTTTTCCACTTTGCGCCCAATCATCCAGCATTGTAAAATCAGCTTCCGTAGGCACCACAAATACGCGAGTCCAAATCCACCAGCACCGATAAGCACATTGAGCACCACCCAGAGATCGGGTTTTGCAGGTGGAGGAGGAACAAAAGCTTCTAGCACATGCCACGCGACCATGGCAAGATAGAAGCACAAATGAAGAAGTTTGGTGATAATGTGAGGTTCGGGGAGAGGTGAGGAGTCATCGGAAGAGCTTCGGCCACGGTAAACTTCTAGAGAGGCGGGAGGAAGACCAAGTAGATAGGCCCAGAGGAATGTCATGACGAAATAGGGAACTCGGAGGCCGTCGCGCTGCAGAAGAGGGAACATCGTCCAAGAGCCGAGCATGTTCGCCCACCCAACCCAGGCGCGGGTTTCTTTGCTTAGACCTCCATCGCCAGAGAGCATGAGCGTCATGGGCAACAAGGGTAGTAGAACACTCTTCTCGTGGACCTGGAAAGAGAATAAGAAAAATCCCCAGGCCACTGTAGACAAGGCCGGAAGAAGAAAGGAGGCACGTGGGTGACGGAAAATTATAGCGCAAGGAATCAAGATGGATGCTAATGTGGCACCCAATGACACTCGTTGGAGCAGAGTCGCCTCGAATCGATGGAGTTTGTAAAAGGTGTGAATGGCGCACCAGGCATTTGCAACCTTGTCTTCGAACAAACCACGAGCAAAAGGAAAGACTCGGTGAATGACCTGCGTCAGCTGAAGCAAGGGCGCGTAAAGTATCGAACCCTTGTCTAGCTCGATAGGCAGCGCCTGTAGGAGGGGGGGTAGCGGTATGGAGGACAATTCAATCTGAGCATCTGCACTGATGGCACTCACTACGAGTGGAGCAATAAGAACGGCAAATGCAACAATCGTAACCAAGGAGATGCAAAGAAGGCGGATGAGCTGAATCCGAGGGAAAACGCAAATCCCCAGAAGAAAAGCGAACATGACGGGCGCGTAGTACAGAGCCATTTGTTTGAACCCCAAGGCCCCCACAAAGAAGATACATGCCCAAAGCATGCGTCCTGCCAAAATCGCATCCAGACTTGCAGCAACAAGCCCCAGCATGACCGTGTTGTATTGAAAATGGCCATGATCGATCAAAATGGTCGACGGCTGCAAAAGGATAGCAACCATGGCGACAGAGGCAGACCATACGGGTACTCCGTGCATTTGCGTGTATCGGCGCAGAAAATTGACAACTGCTGGAATGAAAATAAGATACTCGGATACTACCACCGTGGCACGCATGTAGACTTTCAGCCGAGGATCCTCGAAGCCACGGGACTTATCCAGAGCAAACCATGAGGGATCAAAGAGAGTACCACTACCACAGTCAGCATCAGTACGGCTATATTTCGCGGCATCAAGAGTTCACGTACATCTTTCCCAACAGCCAGCTATGATATGCAGTCAACGGTGGATAATCAAGTCCCCAGTACTGAAGGTCGTATGTGTACCATTTTGACATGGGTAAATTAATTGTTATCTCCATCCAGTGTCTCTGTGCCTCGAAATCGCCATGCATTGGGGGTACTTGGAAGCCTATATGGGTTAGAAACAAAGTACATTCACCGGGGGATCGTTCCACTTACCAGAGTATCCCCACAAACTAACGGCCCAGCGAAATAGGCCCACGGCCATCAAAATCAGAGGTAAAATGAGCCATTGAGACACACCTGCTCGAGCTGCCCATAGGAAGGACACCAAAGGGAATGCAGGAGTATGTTTGCCGTTTCCATCATCCACAATAAGGGCGTTGTTTGACCCGGTGGACGACAAGGGGAACTTTCTCTTCTTCCGTGGACGGTAGGAAGAAGGGGGAGCCATGTTGTCGAGACGAAATATGATTAAGAGCAACCCATTGACTGCGTATCTGTCACGCGAAGCCAAGCCAAGGAATAGTTGAGACCAAGGACAAGGTCTAGTGAATCGGATAGAGGAGATAGAGTCGGGGCAGAATAGATGGATGCGGCCAGCTCAATGCAATTGTTGGTTCCGGAGAATGACATACAGTGGGCAAATCTTCACCAATCAAAGATCTACTCAATCTCCACTCAAAGTACCTGGACCATACTGAGACTGGAAGGCGGTCAACATTTTAGTATGCATTAGTCAGACCTCATGAACCTCTAACCGGGGCGATGAGCCTTTTTATCCAGGTTGTGTATTGAGATGCCTCTAACTTGAGCAAAAGAGTCCAGTCTTATTTGGAAAATTCCCTTCTAAGCATTTTTCTATATAGCTGTCTGCCAGGATTTTTTGAGTAAACTAAGATTTCTGTTAATAAGACAATGGGCTCAAAATTCTGACAACCAAATGGCTCACGTGAGAGAATGTTGAAATAATTCTGCCGGATAATTGACTGGCCGCTTACAGGTACAAAGAACCTCCTTGGTCTGTCCCTGGGTCTGGCAGGCGGTGTGCAGGAATTTCTGCCAGCCCCGTTTTTTTTTTTTTTTTTTTTTTTCTGCCTTCCGCCCGGGTCCACATCTTATCAGAGCTCCAGCTTTTGAAATTTTCTTTTCCTTCTTCTCTTCCCATCTTCACTTATTCTTTATCCTTGCCTTTTTCAATTCTATATCTTTTCACTTAGTAGTATTTCTACCAAGTGAATCTCACCAATCCTCCCCCCGTATTCACTTTCAACAGACATCCTGTGGGCTTAATACAGAGGGCTGTGGGCTGTGGCATATTGCAATTTCTCTTGTGGGATCTGTGGGTTACTCTCGTGGGTTTCATTATACAGTTGCGTATTTCCTGTCCGTCTCTTGTGGGCTTGAACACTGTCGTTGTGGGTTATTTGTGGGTATCTGAGAAATCTCTTCTCTGAAATCGGGTGATTGAGGGATTGTACGATTTGCCGCACATTTGTGGGATCTATCATTAGAAAATCTTTTGCTTTGATCTGAACTCCAAGTCTATTACATTTGGTTTGTATTTCATTCTTGTCTCATGGTCATTTCCCGTGCATGAACTAACAATCCACGTCGCCAGATTCAAAATGTCCAAGACTAAGTCCGTTACCAAGAAGGGTGCTGAGAAGCCCGTTGACAAGACCTTGAGCAAGGTCAAGGACTCCGGTGTCTCCAAGGCTTCCCAGTCTCCCAAGGCCAAGAGCAAGCAGATTGCTCGCGAGGTCGCCTCCAAGGGCGAGAAGTCTAAGCGCAAGAAGAAGGAGCCTACTCCCAGCAGCAGCTCTGAGTCTGATAGCGATGAGGAGATGGAGTCTTCCAGCTCCAGCAGCGAGAGTGAGAGTGAGGAGGAGAAGCCTGCCAAGAAGGAGGTGAAGAAGGCCGACAAGAAGAAGGCCGCTGAGTCCTCTTCCGAATCTTCCTCTGAATCGGAGTCCGACTCTGACAGTGACGAAGAGATGGAGGACGCTTCCAGCAGTGAGAGCGAGGAGGAGAAGCCCGCTAAGAAGGATTCCAAGAAGGAGTCTAAGAAGGCTAAGGACTCCTCCGACTCTTCCGACTCTTCTGAGTCTGAGTCTGAGTCTGAGGACGAGAAGCCCGCTAAGAAGGAGGCCAAGAAGGTTGAGAAGGCTGCCGAGTCCTCCGAGTCCTCCGACTCCTCCTCCGATGAGGAAGAGGCTCCCAAGAAGGCTGCTAAGGAGGCCAGTGACAGCGACTCTTCCGAGTCCGAGTCCGAGTCTGACAGCGAGGAGGCTCCCAAGAAGGCTGAGAAGGTATGTTGTATTGTCCATATTCTACGTCATTTCAGAATGCTAATGGTTCTAGCAGTCTTCCGATTCCAGTGACTCTGACTCATCCGACTCCGACTCTTCTGAATCTGAGTCTGAAGACTCTTCCAAGGACTCCAAGAAGCGCAAGGCTGAGGATGATGTCTCTGCCACTCCCAAGAAGACCAAGACTGAAGAGCCTGCTGCCGGCGCATCGGCCAACCTCTTCGTTGGAAACCTCTCCTGGAACGTGGATGAGGCCTGGCTCCAGAGTGAGTTCGAGGAATTCGGTGAGCTGTCTGGCGTTCGTATCATGACCGAGCGCGACACTGGCCGCTCTCGCGGGTGAGTATTTCTTTATCAAACCGTTCACGATGCTGTACTAACGCTTCCAGATTCGGTTATGTCGAATATGCCAGCGCTATTGACGCCGCTAAGGCTTTCGCAGCCAAGAAGGACACCGAAATCGACGGTCGCAAGATCAACCTTGACTACGCTACCGGACGCCCCGCCAACCGGGACCAGGGTGGGTTCCAGGACCGGGCTCAGGCCCGTGCCCGTTCCTTCGGTGATCAGGCCAGCCCCGAGAGCGACACTCTCTTCGTCGGCAACATCCCCTTCAGTGCTAACGAGGACTCTCTGCACGAGGTGTTCGGTCAGAAGGGAAGCATCATGGGCATCCGCCTGCCGACCGACCCCGAGTCTGGCCGCCCCAAGGGCTTCGGATACGTCCAGTTTTCGTCGGTTGAGGAAGCTCGCGAGGCCTTCAACGAGCTGAACGGTGCCGAGATCGATGGCCGCCCTGTTCGCCTGGACTTCAGCACTCCCCGTGCCAACAACGGCGGCGGTGGTGGCGGCGGTGGCCGTGGCCGTGGCGGCTTTGGCGGACGCGGCGGTGGTGGTCCCCGTGGTGGTGGCCGCGGTGGTCGTGGCGGCTTTGGCGGACGCGGTGGTGGTCCCCCCAACAAGGCCCGTGGTGGTATCCCCGAGTACAAGGGTACCAAGGTCACCTTCTAATTTCACACGATACCTTGACGAACCGTTGTTTTCTTTAATCTCCGTTGAACAGGATTCAGGATTGTTTGTATGATTACGGACGGGTTGTTGCTACTGACTGGCTTTGAGCACTCGAAAAGTTCTTGTGGTTTTGCATGGTTATTGTAATTGGATAGAATGAAATAATGGATGATCGTTATTGATTCATTAAGGAATGTGCTTTCTTCGTGGTAGTTTTTGTCCACATGGTGTCGGCCCTCACGCTGGGAGTAAAGGAGTATGAGGCTTTATTTAGCCTTGGCAAATGCCCTCCACGTCAGGTACCTGACGAGGCTCCCATGGACAGTTCCGGTTATTCTCATCTTTGTTCCTCTTTCCAGGTGTCTTGTCGCTGGTATCTGCATTCGTCGCATTCCTGGTTTTCTTTCGAGACTCACGCTGTGGCTACTTATTCCCTGGTCCTCTACCGATGTCGGGTGAACTGTGAGTGGCTCCCGGTGGTGATCTGCTGATTGAACTTAAAACCAGCACGAGGCAGTCAGGTGTCCATGCATCGACATCATTCCTTTCTTGCCCGTCCATTCACCCTACTTACTTCTACTTCTCCCTCGACCAGTCTTCGTCCTCTCTCTCATCTTCCCTTCCCACATCTCAACCAACCACCTTGACTTGTCCTTTGTCAAGGTCGTGGTTTTGATGAACTACAATCGTAAACTGATTGTGGTGTCCGCGCCTGATAAGATAATCAACCGCAAATAAACTCATCCATCAATCCACTTAACTTGGCTTTCCCCACGCACTTCCCCCCACTTTCATACACTCTACCCCCTTCCTGGGCTTCTGGTCAGTCTACCATTCCTGACCGCTTCGGACGGTTCCCTTACAGCCACAGGTGGTCTGATTATGTGGATGTGATATTGATCGGCAACACCCCGCCTTACCATCCATCTCCTCGACTTTATATTATATTTTTGGGGACCCGTCTTCTTCACCACTTCGTTTCCCCCAATACTTCTGAACGACCAGATACACAACGCGATGCAACCAAACCACTATGACCTGCTAAGTCAGGTGCAACCAGATGAGCCTCGACGGGCGCCACGAGACGCTCATCATCGGAATCCCCTCCAGTCACGTTCTCCATCCGGTGTCGCTCCCACGAGATCCGAAGGTAAGTACTTCATTCTGCGACAAATATATGCCTCCTTCACTTCTTTTGCCCCCTCTCCTACAACCTCCCTGCACGTACAACATGCATATCGTTACACCCCTCATTCCAGGCATCACCGTTTCTGTTATATCAATATGTACTCACTCCAGTATTACATAGACTCGTGGATCGAGGTCGCCTCTCAGCCTTCCTCCTCGTCGCTTTCCTCTATTGCTACCAATGATGACATCATCACAACCGGTCTGCGTGTCGAGCAACATGGGTCGAGAGCATACCATCATCGTAGTCGGCGACGGCGTCTGCAGCGCCTGGCTGCTGTCACAGCGGCGCAAGTTAATTATTCGTCCCGTGAACAAACCAGTAGTCAAGACGAGTATGAGGAAAGCGAAAGCGAATCGGACCGCGTTATGACAAGCTCCAATGAAGACATACCTCAGAGATCCCTTGGGGGTCCGCTATTGGCTCAGTCTGGGCCTCCGTCAATGTCGGATAGTCCATCAAGTGACGAGGACGATGCGTCAACAGCCCTGGGGATGCGAATAAGCTCATCCCCGTTTGTCCCGCAGCCAAATGTCTTCTCCCATCCGCCGGCATCTGAAAACCCAGCCTGGACCAGGCCAGTTGAGAGGTGTCGTCCCCAACCTAGCGAAGTGTCAAATTCCAGCCGTCAAACGGCCATCCGGCGGAACTCTCAAGCTGGCGTAAGACCAGCTCGCAGGCAATCACAGCAGCATAGCCCATACAATATGATTTCACCGTCTTACCAGGCAGACCATGATGCCGCCCTCCGCTCCAGTCTCTCCACCCTTCTTTCCTGTGCGGCCGCTGCACGAGGTCTACCGAAATCTGACCCGCAACCTACCGCACCCTCCGGGCCTTCTCGAGCACAGCCAGCTTCATTCCGACTGGTCTCAGAGTCAGTTGCAATGGGAGAACATATATCTGAAGAAGTGCCCGCATCGGCTGTCGAGACTAATACATCTAGGCGGCCCATAAACCATAACCCACCCATAGCTACTTATTCGCCACGCTCTTCTCCCTCCGCTCCGAAGGTGAGACGGCGGTCTAGTTCGCCTAGAGAACGCCACGCGTCGGCACCTAGGAAGAGTCGTCGAGCAACCACCCCAGACTCGGCAGCTAGTCCTACGATTATGACATGGGTTATCAGCGCTGGTGTCGTGGTTCTTTTCTCGGCAATCAGCTTCTCAGCAGGTTATGTGATTGGCCGTGAGGTCGGGAGGATGGAAGCAAGCACAGGGGTCGGGTCCGTCATGGGTGATGGTAATTTTTCTGGTGGCAGAACGTCCGCGGCTTGTGGTCAGGAGGCCATCAAGGGAGGCCTGAAGCGGTTCCGATGGAGCTCTGGAGCTGCCGGATCAGGGGTCATTGCATGAACTGCTTCGTATGAGGACGACAAAGATGGACCTAAAAGGTATTATGAGCCGGACGGGCGATGGTTACGATTTTACATTGGTATGGTGTGACGAGAACTTTGGTGCAGATATTTCATTCCCACCATTCTTTATGTGTCTCTCTTTTGTTTGGCGTTCCCTATACTATACTTTCCTTAGTCCTTTTGGTGTTGTTTGCATAGCAACCTCTTTTGGCTATATCCAAGTGATGTATGGGCTGTCTGGGATGTCTTGAAAAGTTCCTGACCGAGCTGTTCTTATTCCTGGTTGTTGAATCTTTGGCGTTGTGGTCTGTTTGCGCTACAAGTTTCTCATGTGTCTTGCAATCTATACCCCCTTTCCCTTCATACCATTTGGACATAATAGTCCTTAGAAATGAATGCAGTTAACTAAAGTCCGTAGCTCCCACCAATGTGACACATTTGGCTATTCCGACGTAAAACTCATTCCTGAGCCTTCAGATTATCTGGTAATGTTAGCCATAGGGGACAGACTTTTTAAAACGGCAAAGTGAAATATGGCAGGGTGTCTTGACGTTAGCCTTTGGTATAGGAGTGTAAGCATATACGATACATATGAAGCATATTATAATTCCCGGTAAGCAGCTAAGTAGGTATGTAGGTAGCTTTAATAGTCATCTGATTTTGGAAGAATTACTCGGCATGATACAACCACTACCCTTTTCTATACATTTCCACTTTTCAATTTATTCCCGCCGTAAATCACCTCGACAAGGCAATGTCGTCAATTCTCATGATCATCTTAACGGTCTCGGCGGCAAGCTCAATCGCGCTGGTGCTCACCAGGAGAGGTTGCAGGATATTCTCCTCGGTGATATCGTCCTTCACACCGCCACTGCGGATGCTGACACCCGCGTTGTGCTGACCTTGGGCGTGACGGTGGCGCAAGTCGGTAACCACCTTGATCGAGTTGAGACCGGCGTTCTCGGCCAGCGTAGTGGGGATTATTTCCATCGCATCCGCAAAGGCCTTCCAGCAGATAGCCTCTGTGCCGGTGAGTTCACGAGCACGCTTTGCGAGGGCCTGGGCGACTTCGATTTCAGGTGCGCCACCACCGGCAATAAGGGCGCGCTTCTTGACCAGACAGCGGATGACACAGAGGGCGTCGTGCAGGGAACGCTCCGCCTCATCCAGGATGAGGTTGTTGGCACCGCGAGCGACGATCGACACGGTTTGGTTGGTGGTAGGGGCTGACTTGATGCCGGTGATCTTCACATAACGGGCTCCAGAGGACTGAACCTCTTCCACGAGGTCTGCAGTGCCCAGCTTGTCCTCAGTGAAAGAGTCAACGTTGGCGACGGGCTTGCAGCCAAGACTCTTGCACAGGAACTCAACTTCATCACGCTCGATATCCTTGATGGCAAGGATCTTGAGACGAGAGAGGAAGTGGAGGGAGAGGTCGTTCACGGCATCACGGAGAATGGATTTCTGAATGAGGAGGACGTTACACTTCGTCTTCTGGATCTTCTTAACCATGTTGAGAAGGTACTGACGCTCCTCCTTGAGGATCTTGTCCATCTGGCGGTAGTCGTTCACGACAATCTGGTTTTCCATCTGCATTTCATCTCTGTCAGCAATGCATACAACATACAACATTTTGAAGAGAATCAACCCACATCAGGCTTAGGCGGGCTAAGCTGGAATTGGATCAGACCTATCCGGGCCTTCTCGATTCTTGTGGGACCGCCACTGCTCTTGATAACGGACTGGTTCAACACCAAACCATCAACCATCTCACTGTCTTCAATCGTGCCGCCAACCTTCTTGACGATCCGGATATTCCTAAGGTCAACATTCTCAGCAGTCTTAGGATCTACGACCTTCAGCACCGAGTCGACGGCCATAGGGCCAAGGAGGCCGGAGTGCTGCGAGACGATCTTCGATGAAAGAGACGTAGAGGCCGCCTGGAGGAGGGTGGAACGGTCGACCAGGCTAATCGGGCGGGACATGTTGTGAAGGATCTCGACGGCTGCGGCTGCGGCTCTTTGGAACGACTCTGAGATGACGGTGGGGTGAATGCCCTTGGACAAGAGACGGTCTGCGGCACCCAGCAAACTTCCTGCGATTACAACCACCGACGTTGTTCCATCTCCAGCCTCAACATCCTGAGCGGCACTCAGGTCAACAAGCATCCGGGCTGCGGGATGCATAACGCTCATATCCTTCAACATAGTGTTTCCATCGTTGGTCTGCGGGGGTTAGCATATATTTGCAGGCTCGGCAGTAGGATTCGTACGATAATCGTGTTGCCCTTGGGTGTTTGGATCTAGAATCGTATTAGCCACACATCCTTAGAGAGAAAGACATAACGGAAGTCGTACCATCTTATCCATTCCTCTGGGTCCCAAAGACTGATTGATATGTTAGCCCCTCATTTGGAATGCATACTATTCCAACATCCATACCGTTCTGATGGCATCGGCGACAGCTGTTTTCATGTCAGCATCATACTCCCCAGATCTTAACACCATGATCAATACCTCTAGCGGCCAGAATGTTGGCCGTCCGCACTGCCATAGGCTTCTCCTTGTCCTGCCCGACTATTAGAACCCGTCCCACGCCAAGTATTTCTCTCTGCGACACGGACGCACCTTGAAGGTGTTGTTGCCAGCGGCCCCCTGAGAGACTGCCGTAGCCATTTTGAAAATTGTCTCTTATCCAAACACCGTACCGAAAATGGAATATAAGAGGAGCGATGGGGGGTAATGTGACGAAGGAGATCCAGACCGTGGAGGCGGCTCTGGGAATTTCTTGTGCTGGTGTTGGGCTTGGCACCACTAGCGCCAACAGCTCGAACCGACCGCCGCAGCAACCTTGGAGCTCACACCTGATTACTTCACTCTCTCTCCTCCTTCCGATCAAGCTCTCATCTCCCATCTATCGTATTATTTTTCTATTATCCCTTCACGCTAACTTCACGTATACCACCGGCTCTTGATCTCTTACGCCCCGTTCCCTTAAAAGTCGATACACCCTCCACTGTCTTATCGCCTCCATAACCACTACCTCTCACCATGCCTAGCGCCACGGGAGAGAACTGGGAGAAGTACAAGAAGAACTTCGCCGATGATGACGAGCCGGAGAAGAAGATCACCCCTCTCACAGAATCGTAAGTGATCCGATGGCTCCATTCAGATGGTTGTTTGGTTTCCGGGGACAGATGGCTAAACATCTCTAGTGATATCCAAGTGCTGAAGACATATGGCGCCGCTCCCTACGCGAACGCCTTAAAGCAACTCGAGAAGCAGATTAAAGACAAGCAAGCAAGCGTAAACGAGAAGATTGGTGTCAAGGTATTTCGACCGAACTGTATCGGCGTGAACATGCGTACCTGACATGTATAGGAATCCGACACTGGTCTTGCACCTCCACACCTTTGGGATGTTGCTGCAGATAGGCAACGCATGGCAGAAGAGCAACCGTTGCAGGTAGCCCGCTGTACGAAGATTATTCAAGATGAGAAGGACTCGGACAAGAGCAAATATGTCATCAATGTTAAGCAAATCGCCAAGTTCGTTGTCAACCTAGGGGAGCGAGTGAGCCCTACGGATATTGAGGAGGGCATGCGGGTTGGGTAAGCTTTTCGACATTTCTATTCCCCGTTCTGGATCTAACTCTGTATCTAGTGTCGACCGGAATAAGTACCAGATTATGTTGCCTCTGCCTCCCAAGATCGACCCTAGCGTAACAATGATGACCGTTGAAGATAAACCCGATGTGACATACGGAGATGTTGGTGGTTGCAAAGAACAGATCGAGAAGTTGCGAGAAGTCGTCGAGATGCCCCTCCTTTCCCCAGAGCGTTTTGTCAATCTTGGTATCGATCCACCCAAGGGTGCACTTTTGTACGGACCTCCCGGTACTGGTAAGACTCTTTGCGCTCGAGCTGTGGCCAACCGAACCGATGCGACCTTCATTCGTGTCATTGGTAGCGAGCTGGTTCAGAAGTATGTCGGTGAAGGTGCCCGGATGGTTCGAGAGCTTTTCGAGATGGCAAGGACAAAGAAGGCGTGCATTATTTTCTTCGATGAAATCGATGCCGTGGGTGGTGCCCGTTTCGACGATGGAGCTGGTGGCGACAACGAAGTCCAGCGTACTATGTTGGAACTGATCACTCAACTCGATGGTTTCGATGCTCGTGGTAATATCAAGGTCATGTTCGCAACCAACCGGCCGTCGACGCTAGATCCTGCCCTGATGCGTCCTGGACGAATTGATCGCAAGATCGAGTTCTCGCTTCCGGATGTAGAGGGTCGTGCTAACATTCTTCGAATTCACGCCAAGAGCATGTCGGTTGAGAGGGACATTCGGTGGGAGTTGATCTCTCGACTGTGCCCGAATGCTACAGGAGCTGAGCTCCGGAGTGTTGCAACAGAAGCCGGTATGTTCGCGATCCGGGCGCGACGAAAGGTTGCCACGGAGAAGGACTTCTTGGCGGCTGTGGATAAGGTGATCAAGGGCAACCTGAAGTTCAACTCGACGGCTACGTACATGCAGTATAATTAGATAACGCCTTCCTTCCCTCTACACCTTGGGTTACATTGCATGGTTGAATGGTTGTGTATGATCAATTTTTTTTTTAAAGCTAGTGGTTCATTCTACGAATGTTCTCATAATAGGAACTCGCATATAGATGTGATCCGAGTTTCACTAACCAGCGAAAGCGAAGAGTAGCGGGTGGTCGTATATCCCTGCTGGCCTTCTTGCCGTCAGCGGAATATCACATGACTGTACCGGGTAATAGATTATCTCAGCAAGGGATAGTCAATTGTGTCATTTAGATAGTAACTCGATCTAGTACATCAGAAGAAACATGCCGTAGGTGTCCCGCCAACCTAAAAGGTTGAGAAAGGCAATAGAAATTGAAAGCTTCCCCATCCAAGTTAGGGCCAGCTACTCTCCATTGTACCGTCCGTCTCCGGGATTCTTCGCTGCTGCCGGGTTAAAAGAAGACCGGCCACGTGCCTTGAGATCCTCGACCAATGAGATAATGCCGGCTGCCCGAGGTGATTACCACTGCGTGTATTCTTATTGGCAGTCTCGGCCCCGGTCCTCCCCGTCGGCAAGTGAGAAAAGGCTTATGTCAGCCAGGAATTCGGCCCAGCAGAACCGACGATCCAAAAGTGCAGCTTTGCGAGCACCACCACCACCGTTGACTTCAAGACTCTCCTCTCCCTATCTTTGTGTTGCTTCCTTCTCCCCCCTCCCCCCTTCTTAATTACACCCTTTCTTCGGCTCATTAGAGAAGTGTTTCTTTTCTTTTGATCCGTCATCATGAGCTCCCTGAGCTTGCGGAGCCTAGCTCCCGCATCCAAGGTCAGTTAGCCGACGGTCTCTTCAGGACCCTTAAGCGCAATCGTCCCTCTGTTTACATATACTGACATAGCGGATTGCGCAGATTTCCCGTGCCTTGAGGGATCAGAGACGTCTTTTCTCCTCGACCCGGCCCGCAGGTACGCATTGGAGGTCGCGAAAACTGTCTCTGCCTTCGTTTACTAACTCGTCCCTCCGCAAGCCCGGATTTTTGGCAGCAACCCATTGCGCGCTAGGGAAGCCACTGGCGCTATCGCTGAGAAGTACCCGATCATTGTAAGTCTATACAGTACGACAAGGTCAATTGATCTAGGGCTCTGACTGTTTTGACAGGACCACGAGTACGATGCTGTCGTCGTCGGTGCTGGAGGTGCTGGTCTTCGTGCCGCCTTCGGTCTGGCGGAAGCCGGTTTTAACACTGCATGTGTCTCCAAGCTCTTCCCTACAAGAAGTCACACTGTTGCTGCCCAGGGCGGTATCAACGCTGCTCTTGGAAAGTAGGTCATCCCTTGGTGAGCGTGTCAATACTGCAGTTGCGCTAAATTTATACACTACAGCATGCACGAGGACGACTGGAGATGGCACATGTACGACACTGTGAAGGGTTCTGACTGGCTCGGAGACCAGGATGCCATTCACTACATGACCAGAGAAGCCCCCGCTAGTGTTCGTGAGCTCGAGGGCTACGGATGCCCCTTCTCTCGTACCGAGGACGGCCGTATCTACCAGCGTGCCTTCGGTGGTCAGTCCAAGGAGTTTGGAAAGGGCGGCCAGGCCTACCGTTGCTGTGCTGCCGCTGATCGTACTGGTCATGCTCTTCTTCACACTCTTTACGGACAGTCTCTGCGTCACAACACCAACTACTTCATCGAATACTTCGCCCTTGACCTGCTGATGGAGGATGGCGAGTGCCGCGGTATCATTGCTTACAACCAGGAGGATGGTACTCTGCACCGTTTCAAGGCCCACCACACCGTCCTGGCCACTGGTGGTTACGGACGTGCCTACTTCAGCTGCACTTCCGCCCACACTTGCACTGGTGACGGTATGGCCATGGTTGCCCGTGCTGGTCTTCCCAACCAGGATCTTGAATTCGTTCAGTTCCACCCCACAGGTATCTACGGCGCTGGATGTCTGATCACTGAGGGTTCTCGTGGTGAGGGTGGTTACCTGCTCAACTCCGAGGGTGAGCGTTTCATGGAGCGTTACGCTCCTACCGCCAAGGATCTGGCGTCTCGTGATGTCGTTTCTCGTTCTATGACCTTGGAAATCCGCGAGGGCCGTGGTGTTGGTCCTGAGAAGGATCACATCTACCTTCAGCTGAGCCACTTGCCCGCTGAGCTCTTGCACGAGCGTCTGCCCGGTATCTCCGAGACTGCTTCCATCTTCGCTGGTGTCGACGTGACCAAGCAGCCTATCCCCGTCTTGCCCACCGTCCACTACAACATGGGTGGTATCCCCACCAAGTACACCGGTGAAGTCCTGACCCAGGATGAGAACGGTGCCGACAAGGTTGTTCCTGGTCTGTACGCTTGCGGTGAAGCTGCTTGTGTGTCTGTCCACGGTGCCAACCGTCTTGGTGCCAACTCTCTTCTGGATCTGGTCGTTTTCGGTCGTGCCGTTTCTCACCGTGTCCGTGACATTGCCACCCCCGGCAAGCCACACCGTGAGCTGAGCTCCGACGCTGGTGCTCAGTCCATCAAGGATCTCGACTTCGCTCGTACTGCCGACGGCCCCAAGTCCACTTTCGATATCCGTAACGCTATGCAGAAGGCCATGCAGACTGACGTCAGCGTCTTCCGTACTCAGGAGAGTCTGGATGAGGGTGTCGCCAAGGTCACTGAGATTGACCAGCTGTACGACCAGGTCGGTACCAAGGACCGCAGCATGATCTGGAACTCTGACCTCGTGGAAACTCTTGAGCTCCGCAACCTTTTGACCTGCGCGTATGTATCACCCTGAAAAGCTTTGGCGACCAATATAGCTGACCACAGATGATATAGTACCCAAACCGCTGTTGCCGCCGCTAACCGTAAGGAGTCTCGTGGTGCTCACGCCCGTGAGGACTACCCCGAACGTGATGACGAGAACTGGATGAAGCACACTCTCACATGGCAGAAGACCCCTCACGGCAAGATCGACCTGGGCTACCGTGCCGTCGAGCACAACACCCTGGACGAGAAGGAGTGCAAGCCGGTGCCACCCTTCAAGCGTGTCTACTAAGCGTGTCACGCCAAGTGTGATCCGATGAAGAGGTGTATTTAGAGGGGTTGTGTGAGTGGAGGAAAAATAGCGTCACGAAAATCTGGCAGTGTTTATTTCCCGTGTGTTTATATGTGTATATCCAATTTCCCAGGCGATGAGTTCGGTGTACTCACGTTGTATTGTTATTTTATAGCCCTTGATTACCGATCATACAATTGGAGTTTTCTTTTGTGTTGCAAAGCTGTTTTGAACCGAGATAGTAGTCTAACTCCAGTCTTTCTTTAAATGCCTCTGGGTCGATTAGGGTTGGCTCAATACCGTGACTTCCCACGCATTCATCAAGGTTTTTAGGTTAAGGGGCTCTCTTTCTTGACTTTCGAACTCCCCATATTGTGGGTTTGATTCAACAACATGCTCAGGAGAGCATTCGATTGATCAATTGATTGTCATGGGGATCTCACGCCGGTTTCTTCATCAGGCCTTGAACAAAGAACTGAGGAAACAGCCACACCCATATCTGGCTTAGAACTGAACGCTGACCAGGTATCTTCCCGAATGCACAAAAAAAGCAAAAGACGTTCCACTCCCGTCCTCAACAGTTCGTACTGCCGGGTGAAACAAAGTCTTTACAGGCCAAATGAACAGACGGGTCGATCCTGTTTTATCTGATTCAGGAACTATGGTTCTACCAAAAGCCACCATATCAGCCATTTCTGAACACCCCCAAAGGGGAACAACAGCATCTGTGTCTGGGAATTGAGCGTTGTGGACGGTCAGGTTTCTTGCCTGTCCTACACATCTATGCCGAGGCCCTGCATGGATAGTAATCACATTGGACCACATGGGGGTGCCAAGTCGCATAGCAAACAAAGGCGCAGAATCCTGCCCACTACGCACAACGTCTAGCCTTGTTAGTCTAGATAGTGTGGATATTATGGGTGCACATTGAGTGACAGTGATCATGGGGGGCTCATCTCTTTTCGTGTCCGGGTTTTGAATAATAGACACTCGGTGCTCCCTGAAAGGCGAGTCAAACGACTCGCCTTAAGAAGTTCTTATTACGTCCGTTCTCTTATGTGGGGTTTGGAAACCTTACAGACATATATCGCTTGCTTATATATGGTCTTTATTCCATCCTCAGTATGAGCCACCAGTGCTCCGATAACAGGCAGTACTATTCCTGTTTTAAAGGCCCTTTCCAGGGATGTTGCTCTGTCGACCCATGTTCTAAGGGTGTCTGTCCGGACGACATTGCTTTGATAGCCGCCGATACCATGACGTCTACAGAGGTTCATACCGTGACGCCTACAAAGTCCGTCTCTTCGAAACAGTCCACCTTTGAGACCAGCACAACTACGACTAGTCGTCTTGAGACCACCAGCACTCCCGGAACTACAACCGCTTCCACAACCAGCACATCAGAAACCGGTACCGGTACGCCCGTTGGGGCTATCATAGGAGGAGTGATCGGTGGCATCGCATTTCTCATACTCCTTGCTATTGCCTTGTTTTTCGCCTATTGCAGGCGCAAGAAGCATGTAAGGCGTTTCACCTTTCTTCGCGGTCCTCTCACTGATATCTTTAAGGAGATGACATTTGAAACCGATAACAAACCACCACAGAGTGACTCAACAACTACAGAACAAGTCCTACACGGTACGCAAACACAACCTCTTGCTATCAGTCTACGCCTGGCATCCATACACGGCAAACTAACCAACACCCACCAGCACCGACGAAAAAAGAGAAAGCAGAAACAAGCTCCCTCCTCACCCCAACAGACTACTCCACCAACGGAACCACGCCCATCTCACCAACCTCCACCGCAGCCGAACGAGACGCATTCCACCTCTACCCTCCCCAGACCCCCTACACCTTATTCACTCACCCGAATGCATCAATTCCCGAGCTGAGCGGCACGGGAGTCCACAGCCCCCGCGCCGAACTAGCAGCCCAGCCCAGCCGAGAACTCATAAACATCCCACGTCATCAACGCCAGCCCTCAAATCAGTCGAGCTCATCGCAGGGACCGACACGCGCCGAATTGGCGGCTCAACCTTGCAGGGAGTTGATCAATGTTCCACACCACCGGCGTCAGCATCCTGCTACACTCCCGACATCATCCCGGGAACAGGTAGACGAGACTATGACACGCGCAAACTCGCCTCCGGTTATCACCGCCGATGGCGTAGTCCTGTCTGCGAACTTTGATACTTCTGCTTCTGGGTCGGATGTTCTCTCCTCTCATGGCTTGTCCAGTTCCCATGCGATGAGTTTTATGGATTATGACACTGCAAGGAAGTCAATGTTATCGGCACATCGGCCGGAGTGGGCGGATAGTCCTGGAGAAGGGAAGACTGACAAGCCGAAAGGACGAAAACATATGAAAGGGCCCGAATGAGATTAATAGTACTGAAAATGATGATCGGGCGATCTTGACGACCGGAAGGGAAGTGGATCGAGGTCGGAATTGGATTCACTATGGGATGTTTTACCTTCTCCACTAACTTTTCACTGTCTCCGTCTAGTTCCCCTTGTGTATGGCGGAGTATGTTTTCTTGTACTTTAGGGTGTTTAACTTTGCGGGGTTCATCTCAGCATGAACTCTGTTGTTCCATCAATATTTCTTTCGCTTACTACATGGCCTTGGAGAATATCTCATTCTTTCCCCTCTCGATATTCAGCTCGCCACTCATCAGTACTCTCAATTTCGCTCTATAGCCGGCCTCGCCCTAGGAACTGATTGCCTTTTGCAGGCTATTCGTCCTTCTCGCTGCCTCGTCAGTCCGTCGCCTGCGGCTAAACCCGGATCTACTCTGGAACTAAAAGTCCCTCGCATGATGCACTAACATTGGCGCTCATTCCTTGTGGGGCTGGAATGAACACAGCACAAAGGTTAATGGATGAAACAGTCCCCAGGAATTCACGGATATGAAAGTCCGGGTTGCTTTGTCTAGGTCAGTTACAAAGCACGTAGCAAGGATATACATCTCCCCACAAGGCTGCCTGACGAATGGTAATGCTCGCAAGAGGCTGAATACAGCTAAGCCACTCCAACCAAGCATCTCCGTTGCAGGAGCTTCCGGCCAATGCCTTTGTTGAAGATGTGTCATTGAAACAAGGGTTTTGTTGACCGCCGTAAATCTGTGTGCGGGGTCGGGAAAGACGACACGAAGGTACTTCCTGAAAAATTGGAGATACCTTTTTTCTTCTGGTTGGTGAAACGAGGCGAATCTGCAGGGCTACAATCAAATTCCGATTGGTAAAAAGATTTCGGGGTGCTGCGGTCTGCAAAGGCAGGAAGCATATAGATAAGGCTTCCTGACCACAGGAGCTGGAAATCGCTCTATATGTTCAATAGATTATCAATTGATCATTGCTCCAGTTTCGAAAAAAGATAAACGCCTCCAGGAATATCAGGAAGGATGCTGGACGGTTTCGAACCAGTTGTGAGGTTTCTTGCACAGTACCAAGGTGATGACTATGTGAAAGGATGGGCCAAACTGTGGGATAAGGGCGACTGCCTTGACTGGGATAAAGGGTTTCCCAACCCAGCATTAGAAGATACACTTATCCAGCGCCGCTTGATTATCGGTGATCCTCTACTCGAGGATGCTGAGGGAAACCAGTATAGGCGAAAGGCACTGGTTCCTGGATGTGGTCGAGGCGTGGATGTCCTCCTTCTGGCCA
Source organism: Aspergillus pseudonomiae (assembly GCF_009193645.1). Taxonomy (NCBI): domain Eukaryota; kingdom Fungi; phylum Ascomycota; class Eurotiomycetes; order Eurotiales; family Aspergillaceae; genus Aspergillus; species Aspergillus pseudonomiae. Next base: position 514,465 of record NW_022476001.1, read on the forward strand.
GCTTTGGCTATGACGCCTATGGCCTGGAGTATAGTCATTCTGCTGTCGAGACCTGCAAGAAGGAGGCATCCGAAACAGGCGGCAGATATCCTATCAGAAATCCAGAATTCGGAAGAGGCAGCGTCACATTTGTGCAGGGCGACTTCTTCGGTGATGCTTGGTTGGATGCCCTGGGTCTACAGCGATATGCCTTTGATCTGGTGTATGATCACTCGGTAAGTAGGCCCTTCCGGCTATTAGTTTGTACAGTGTCTTGTTAGAAGCGTGGTTAGGGATCAAGTGTGCTCACTCTGCGTTTGGCAGTTTTTCTGTGCCCTGAATCCATCGCTCCGCCCCAGATGGGCTCTGAGACAAACTCAGCTTCTTGTCCCCGACGGCCATCTAGTCTGCCTCGAATATCCAAGGCACAGGGATCCCTCGGAAATGGGACCACCGTGGACTGCATCATCGGAAGATTACTGGAAGCACCTGACGCAGCCAGGAGAGGCTGGAGTCAGCTCCAAGGACACCCCGAATGACAACGGGCTTATACGGGTAGCACATTGGCAGCCGGACCGCACACACGAGAACGGAAAGGATGCCAGTGGTAATATTCAGGATCGCGTTGCCATTTGGTGTCGGCGCGACAAGGCTAGGGAAACGGTTTGCAAAGATTGCTGAGGCTAAGCCGCGGTGCTGCTGCCAAAACTCCAAGAAAAGATTGAAAATGTTGTATATGTATTAAAATATGTATATACCAGATATCATCTCGCTACTTTTTTTATATGACCCGAAATTGTGTATGACTGCGCACTCACAGTAGGCTCCTCAGAACCGAGGTCTGCTCCAAGACAGCCCGCCGACTGGTGCCGCCGACAGCATCCTTCAGCTCCACTGCACGCTCATAATCCAGACAGGCGTTCACATCGTCATCGAAGCGAGCATCAACTGTCTTCAGTTGCTCGAGGGAAAGTGTATCCATGGGCACGCTGGTCTTCTCCGCCAGGGCAACAACGCGGCCAGAGATGTGGTGGCCCTCACGGAATGGGACGCCTTTGCGAACCAGGTAGTCGGCAATTTCGGTAGCGAGCATTTCCGGGGCCAAGGCAGCCGTCATCTTCTCGGGAATAACGGTAAGAGTCGAGAGCACTCCAGTGGCGATCTGGATGCTGTCGCTGACAGTCTTGATGTGATCAAGAAGGGGTTCAATGCTCTCCTGCAAATCCTTGTTGTAGGTAGTGGGAAGACCCTTGATCGTCATCATCAGACCGGCCATTTGACCAAAGGCTCGACCGGCCTTTCCGCGCAGAAGCTCCAGGCTGTCTGGTTTTTTGTTAGTGATCATTTTATTTGATGAGACATGAGGAACGAAGGGTATTAGACTCACCTGCATTCTTCTTCTGAGGCATCAACGATGAACCGGTGGAGTAAGCATCGGACAAGCGGACAAAGCCGAATTCCAAGCTGCTGTAGATGATCAGATCCTCGGCCCAGCGAGAGATCTTGAGCATGAATGAGCTACCCCACTGCATTGTCTCCATGGCGAAGTCACGGTCGGCGACAGTGTTCATCGAGTTGTACAGCAGACCTTCGAAGCCCAGCTCCTTGGCCATTGCCTCACGGTCGATGTTGAAAGGGTTGCCTGCAAGGGCACCGGTACCGAGGGGGCTGCGGTTGACACGCTTGGTGACTTCACGCAGGCGCTGCAGCTCGCTGGCAAAAGCCGTGGCGTGCGACAAAATCCAGTGGCTCCATCGGACTGGCTGGGCCTTTTGCAAATGGGTATAACCTGGCATGAGGTAGTCGAGCTCAGCCTCTGCACGAGAAATTGAGACCTTGATGAGGTCGCACAGGATGCTGTCTAGCCTGCGCAGCTCATCCCGCAACCACAACCGCATGTCAGTCGCAACTTGTTCGTTGCGGGAGCGACCGGTGTGCAGCTTGCCTCCAATCTCCTTGCCAATGATTTCTGATAGTCGACGCTCATTTGCAGTGTGGATGTCTTCATCGTTCTCCTTGACGGCGAAGGTATTGGTGCTCCATTCCTCGGCTATCTGCTTGAAGCCACGCTCGATCTCGGAGAACTCTTGCTCCGTGAGGATACCGGTCTTCACGTTGGCTCGGGCAAAAGCAATGGAGCCGGCAATATCTTGTTTCCAAAAGATGCGGTCATAGGGAAGGGACTGGTTGTATTGAACCATGAGGGGGTCGAGGCCCTCTGATGACACTCGGCATTAGTATCTCAAACTAAAGTACAGTGGACAGTTTAATAGGAGACGGGGTGTACTCACGGGTGAATCGACCTCCCCAGAGCATATTCTCAGCGACAGCTTTAGGACCGCTCATTTTGTATCTTGGTGACAGAAGGTTGGGGAAAATTGAAAGAAGGAAAGAAGCAATTGATGGAAACGGGACTTTATCTCGGAAGTTCCTTTAGACGATGATTCATCCAATGATTCACAGCGGGGTTGCGACATCGGGGACCTAGCCCGTATCTGGGAAAGTGTGTGGGCTATACCCGAAGAGGAAGGTAGGCGTCGAGTCATCCTTGTTTGAGGGCCAACAAGAGTCTCATGAACAAACATTCTTGAAAAGAGCATATAATACCTGTCGCAGATGGTATAAAAACAGTGAAGTTATGATGCTACTATATTGGTCCACTCCGACTCACACATATACCTTTCAAGGAAAAGAAGTGTCAATTTCTCTACATACTGATAGATATGATCTCGCGGTCGGCCTGAAAATCTCGCTACTGTGTATATATATTTTCGCTGCATGCTGCAGCCCCCCATCAAACCACCACTTGTCAGTGCATCTAGCTTCATAACATGGAATCTAACACAAAAGACATTATCTATACAAAAAATATGTTGTTCTCGTTACTAGTACAGGCTACACACTGCCCTACCAATGCCCAATCTACATATCGTATTCAACTACAGTCCACGTACATGTCCATCCAATCTCACCACCCAGCTTTTCCATCACTCGACGACTAGCGATATTGCTTTCCAACACATTGGCGTGGACCCAAGCCTCACCAGCCTCTCCGTAGTTTCGCCAGATGCCACCCTCGGCCATCCCTTGTCGCATAGCTTCCTTGGAGACATGTGAGGCAAGTCCCTGGCCCCGGTACTCTGGTTCAACATGCAGGGTTGCCAAGCTGCCATCAGTACCCAGAAAGGCCCACGCGATGGGCATTTCTCCGAGTGGAGCCCGGTTCGGTGAGCTTTCAGCTGCATCTGAGCTGTCAGACAAATGTGGCTGGAGCTGAGTCTTACGATCGGAGTAAATAGTCACTCCCGGGAGCTTGGTTAAGGTTCCACGTGAACGTGGAACATTGGTGCGAAACCGTATCAGGTCGTACTGATGTGGTTGTACCCCGATTCGGCCTTCCCTGTCGGGGAAGCGAAAGCCATCTGGAAGTGGGGCTGGGGCGCTGTCAGGGCTGTCAAAGCTGTCAGAGCTATCTATGACAGAATTTTGGCCCCTAAATAGGTACTTGACATATGGAGGATTATCGAAGCGGTGAACCCGAAGGCCTGGGACAGGCTCCGAATGAGTATAATCCCCCGAGGCACTTAGTAAGGAAAATAGTCCCGTATGTAGATTGCCAATTAGGAAAGCCTGAGGGGGCGGCGCAGGGATCAAACCCGAGTGTTTGGAAGCGGGATCCTGGCCCAGATTGTTGGGAATAGGGGAAGATCCGGTAGATTGGATAGATGACAAATACTCTGGTAGCAGGTATGCCTTGACATAGGATAGTAGAGCCAATAGTTGTGCACGAGCCAGCTCCAGAGACTGGCCGGAATCTCGCAGAATAGAGACAAATTGGCATTCAACGACAGGAGACGTCGCCTGGGCTTCGAGGCTCGAGTAGATCACGATCTGTGTTTCGCGACCAGCGAAGAGATCCACATATGCAGCCAGCCACGGAGAGGTTGGCGCATCTGCCCCTGAAAACGTCGTCAGAATCTTAGCAGTAGATGAAGGATACGCTAGACCATGCTGGAGGCGCCGTAGCAACGGAATCGAATAAGGTAACTGGGCCTTCAGCAAAGGAATTAGCGCGTGCGGATCATAGTCGACGATAGGAGACGCCGATGAAAGCCTTGAGGGATCCATCAGAGGCATATGACAGCGGAGATATTATTAGCTTCAGGGAACTGTATTTCCGGGCGAAGCGAGAGGCTCCATGCTTCAAACCGTCCAAGCTCCTGACCGGAGTGCCCGTTGATCATTATAAACTGCATCGTAAGCGATTGCGCGAAGGAATGAGTCAAACTATTCATGTTAGTGATTTTACTTCAAATGGTATAGTGAGGGAGGGAGTATTTGTCATGGCAGCTAAGATCATCAACTTGACAGCACCCCATGCCGAAAGCGGGAAGGCGTGGCTCCGGAGCTCCCGTCCTGTCGGAGAGACCGACTTGTGGCGGTGCGCACCACTGACACTGCTGTGTACTTGATCTTCGCGTTCGTCTCTTTTCTTTAATCCCGGCTTAGTCTCGCGTTTTATTCCCTTCTATTAATTGGACGCTAACCGAGAAATGATGGATACCCCGTTGACACGTCAAATGTCAACTATAAGAGATTGATTCATCTAAGGCTTTACCGATATAAGGGCATTGTTGGGAAGATTTCCAATGCGCTAATGCATGTGTTTTTGGCCATGTGCCCCAACCTTCCGCGGATTCATGCTGAGAACAATCTAGAAAACCATCCATACAGGTTGATGCATATGATAGATCATTTTCTTTATTTATTAAAAATTTTTTGTTTTCTGAAAATTTTATCCAAACCCACCCTGGTCAGTCTCATCTACGGAGTACAGAGGATCCCGAGGTTTCAGGATCCGAAGCGGCGCTAAAATGCAATCAATATAAATTAAATTCGCACGCTAAAAATAAGCCCGATTTTAGGCTGGTAATCAACACCAAAAAAAGAAAAACGAAAAAAAAAAAATTGGGAAAATGGAGAAAGGTGATGATATGACCAAAGAAATTAAATGAAGGAATGACAAATATCATCAGGTTCATAGCTCGTCGCTTCATCAGACCAGTTCACCATGGACTTCGCGATCCTACCATCCAATCTTCCATTGCTAGCCACTCACTCCACCGTGATTCGGCGATTCGTAGTTCCTCCTCAGTAGCTTCACGAAGGGGCCGGAGAAATGGTGTTTGTTCGTCGGGAAGCATGTCATATGCCGCTTTGGTCGATGTCCACCCTCCACTCTTGGCAGTAAACAAGTAATTGATCCGCTCCTGTTTGCAAACACACCCGACTCCCGCCTGCCAGTCATTGCCAAAAAATGCCTGCAAGATTGATGGAGTATCATATCCAGTCACGATGAGACGTCGGATAAATGGCCTCAATGAAGGAGCATTATAGGTTCCTTCCACTCCGGGGTCTATGTTTTGGGGTGTTGGAAGCCCGTTGACTGGCGCGGCGGATCGCTGATATGGAAGCCGAATGTTGATAAAAGCGGCCAATGATTGCACCTGAGGCGAGTGTTGTCCTTGGCTGAGAAAATGTTGCATGCAAGCCCAGTACCGGGGGTACCATTCATTGAGATCCACTTGAGAGAATTCCGCATCCACAGGGGGTTCTTCCGTGGGGGTGAGCATCCTCTGATTTGGGCTCACATCGTATCCATAAGGACTTTCGGAGACACAGACGGCAGGTGCTTGCCCAAGTCTATTGCATTCGGAATCCAGATCGATCGATTCTGCCAGGGAACCAGATCTTAGAGAAAGCCCATCATGAGAGTCGCGCAAGCCATTGGGGTGTTTCTTACTAGGGGAATGATAAGCGATAGATGCCAGGGGAGAGGACTCGTGTATTTCCATACATGGAGAACTTTCCCAGCATTCTCTTCCAGAACCCTGAACGTCCATTGTTATGGCTGGCTTGAAGCATGTACGGCAATGGGCAGAAGTTTGAAGTATAAGACAGGAGAGGCCGAAGCGCAATGAAAAACAAAGTCAATGGAGTGTTAATAGTTATATTCAAACTGTAGTCTGGGGTATCTGGACAAGACAGCAAGGGAGAGAGGAAACGGTAGAATTTATGTTTCTTTCACGATGGATCGTCCATGTCGGCCAAAGGGAGAAGCACGGGCACCCCGAAAGACAAATTCGGCAGATATGGAGAAGATAGAGTAAAGAACGACCCAAAATGGGTTCATCTGTGGTATGAACATGGTCGCCATAAGCTTTAGCCCTGGCAGAGTGGAGCTCATATTGAGGATCTGAGGCTATCCCCCATCGTGCTATTGGAAAAAATGGGTCAAGCCACATATAGCTCTAGCCACATATGTCAAGCCACACCAGCCCTAGTACGTGGCTGAGTCGGTCTGGACGTGGCTGTGCTCTCCTAGCTCTCCTAGTCTTCACCGATGCGGAGCCCCCTACCTGCCCTAAGACGCTAAGGCCTCACCAACATACCAATCCCTAGTGCTTTAGTCTCGATAGTCTTACTCCATGTAGTAAGCGGATCAATGCGAGCATTGCGGTTGGCGATTAGTTATCGCTAGACTAATTGATTATTGAGCCCTCTGAACCCGGCGACCTGGAAACCCCGATGGCACTAAGGAAAAAGATTTGGAAGAGTTTTTTAACTAGTGAGGGTTGATCCTTGTCGGCTCATCAACAATAGCTCAGCAGCCTCAGCTAGTCGGGTCCAGGGCAATGGTTACTAGGGCGTCGTTACGAATGACATTGACGGTTGACAATGGGACTCTATCCATGCGAGGTACGGGACCAACGCTCCTACCCAATGTGGGATCAAGCGAAACGGGGCTCCTTGAGTGTCAATGTCAATGTCAATAGTGGATGCCACACGGCCTGGAGCAGATGTGACAGCTCCCTTGTGGGCATCCTCTGTTGTGCTACAGCGGTCAGGAGTCGCTTGCTGTCGTGTCACCAACACATACCTGCATCTCCACACATGGTGTCCGGGTCGCACCTACATTTGGGGTAACACAGGAGGTGATAGCGCGTGGGCATTCCCTGATTTTCATATTTTGCTTGAGGAACAGCGTCTTGTACAACGTGGTGAGGGTGAACATGACCTCACTGGACGCAAGGGCGAGATTCAGTGAGAAGCGAAATGGAGTATGTCGGCCTGTCGATCCAGGCGGCCCTCCATTCGTGTCGGGGCAAGTCTAACCCGATTAGTATACCACTACTATTGGTGACCATGTCAAGTGACTAACGAGAATGAGCTTAGCTGTTCAAGAGGGGACTCCCGATATAGTTTAGACCCAATTCAGGGACAGAAGTCTGTGTACCTGACGGGTGGGTCGACCGAATGCACCCGAGATTTGTGAGTGGCCGATCACAAGCACCCCGGTTCCCTGGGTTCAGCACGCCTAACATGCTTTGTAGATACGAGGGTCGGCTAAGGCCGCTACCTACTAAGTAACCTAACAACCAAGTGAGTAATTGATTGCGAATGAGTTGTATCGTTTCCGGCCATGATTGGTTCCCGCCCCTTGTAAGTGGATCCACTCCCCTCATTTTCATTAGCTATCTCGTGAACTGGCTAATGCACCTTTCATGATGAGATCATGACTTTTAATTTTCTTGATCTAATTTTCTAAATTCAAATCATTTTAGGCGATTTGACCCATCATGAGGCTATGAGCACGCGAATTCAGGATCGGAGATGGCGCTAATCAGGGAAAAAAAGAAATTTGTCGAATTGAAATTAGTAGTCTAGCCATGTCTATCGATCATCGGTGGATTCGATGCCATGCACTCCATCAATCCCCACCCTTGTCAGTGTGTGGCTGACTGCCTCCACGATTGCATTGCTCGTTATAAAGACTTCAAGGCTTCTCTCTTTGTTACCCATCACACTCGTCTCAAAAGCTAAATCAACTCTGAAGATCCAAGATCAAGATCTATATCAAAGATTAAAAGATCACCACCATCCCTCAACAGACCATTGATCGTTCTACCCAAACCTACGACCTCTCTTCCTCCCCGAACCTTCAATCACGATGTGTTACAAGACCAACTACGAGCCTTACGTGAGTGCAACCTTCCCCATGACCATGATTCACGCAAACAATAACTAATGACACTACAGAGGAGTCAAAGCCTGGATATGAAGGAAGACCTTTCTTTGGAGGAACTTCTCTATCCGTTGGGAGATCTCTATCCACACGTCGTGGCCCTTCAACTACAATCCGAGGACAACCCATGGTCCAAGAACTTCCCTGGCTATTCAGATGTCAGTTATTGGACTGAAGTTTCTTCGTCACGGCCACCTTCGGAGACTTCTTCGAAGCACACGACATGCAGGTACAGCAGCGGTGAGTCTTCTCTTGTCCTCCAAATGTTACCTGTCACTTTTGCTAATCCTGATGAACTGCAGACTCCACAGCCTCCAGATTTGTCACCCGCATCCGGCGACTTCTCAGCCGAGATGAGTTGCGCCGACGCTCGAGAGCTTAAACTTGTCTTGACCGAAAGATCTTTGACCTCTCATTTGTCACTTTTCTTCACTACATCGTCGATCGATTCGATTTCCATTCCATTACTTGCATTTGTATTTTCTATTTTCTGTTGAACCGCAGCAAGCGAATACCCTCCTGTCTAATGTTTCATTTGTGATATTGAAAGCATGCTGAAGATCGCCGACGATCTTGAACTCTAACTCACCGACTCTCTGTCCCTCCCTCTCTGTCTCTTCCTCCCCCGCCTCTACCCCTCTACCTCTACCTATCCCTCTTTGTTCTTTTCCCTCTCAGCTCACACTTATCACTCCTTGTTTGATACATAATGCTTCTTTTCTTTTCTTTTTCTTTTCAGCAATTTAGATTAGCAAGGCGTTCATTGGGCAAGCATATGCAAGGGTGAAACAGGGGCATCACTTATCATCATCAATTCAACGACTTTGCAAAGGGGCCAGATTGGTGGCACCAATAATTCATACATCATTCAGATCACTGTTTAGCTTCCCGTCTTCTGAGATAAAGAAAGTAAGGCCAAAAGTAGATCGAAGCCATGACATGCCACGCTTTGTACAGTAGATATTGTTAGATTCGGATGTTATTGAGGATCTTGTCTGTTTGTAATGCTGTTCGTATGAAAATCCTTGCCTTCCCGTCCAACAGGTATATCAAGAGTATGCATACAAAGATACAGCCCATAATGGGCCGTCATGGAACCCCACAGTGTGAAGCTACAATACTAGTAGTACTAGTACATTACAATATGGAGAGTGCAATTTGGTATACTAAGAGCTAAAACCCCCCAGAAAAACAGGCAAACAAAAACAGAACCGATCACGTCGAACAACTTCCCTCTGTCGGCTCCTTGTAGATCAAGACATGAACTGTGGGGAGCTCAAACTCCACCAATATACGTTTAACTTGCTCTACCACCGGGCTCCAGTTTCGTTGACGTTCTCTCTCCACCGCTATCATCACTGTAGGTCGGCTATTTTGACGTGATTCATTATCGCTGACGCGATAGCTGCCTACGGATATAAATCCGGCTGTATCCAAGCGGCCCATGATTGCCTTTATAACAGCCGAGTGCTTGCTGAATAGCTCATCTGTCTCCTTGCAAGGAGATATATAGGGGCGCCATGCGTCATAGATAGTGGGGAAGTCGTCGTCGTCGTCCAATCTCGGGAACATGGCCACAGACGCGGGTGTTGAGATGGAGACTGGATTGTTTGAGGCTTGCTCCATTGTGATCAGATCGGTGGATGGTGTTGTGTATCTATTCGGTTGTCAGTTCTATAGAGCACATGACTTGGCATTGAATCAAAAAAAGGGAGTTGATGATAATATCTGTCTTAACAAAAACATGTTTTATACACCTCGTACATGAGTGCTTACCTGTGGAACTAGCGATTTAGCTAGAGTAGTCTGTATTGATTAGACGCACTGCGGAGTATATCTCGAACACAGCAAAAGAGATATGAGCCTGACTCATAACGAGCTAGCAACCCTGAGGGGACAAGTGCCTTATATAGACAAGAGATGGTAATTATCTCATGATGCTGTAATGGTTCTTTGTTGAGTATTCTTGTCCATGATAAAGAAACCTAAGTGGGTCTTTGGCTGTGAATAAACCAAGCTTTGTCTGCTTTCAGTGAAAGACAATAAGCATGGCTAACAATGAGATATGAGACATTATATCCGGTACCCGCTGCGAGACATGCCACAACTTCAATTTATCAACAACAGGGCCCTTCCTTGGAAATTATTACATTTCTATGGACAAAATGGCACCGGAACATAAAGATGCACCCGGTGAAAGATCCAGTGTCTAGGGAAGAAGTCTTACAAGAATTGTGACGCCACCTAGCCCCTGAACTAAGGAACAGGGTGAATATAACAAAACCATAAGTTTGAATTCAACCAGCACAAACAATCAAATATAAGGTTATTATAAGTTCTCCATATAGTTCGTCAATTAACTATACTCCATAGATTGGGGGAGTAGGATTATATAATCTATATTTAGAGATCACTAACCAGGACAGGACTAGTGTAAAGTTAATTGACAATGGATTTCGCTGGCCTCGAGTTCAAGGCTCTTATCCATCATGATTATGCTAACTGGTTTAAGTCCGATACGAGCATTGCCGCCTTATCACATCCAAGCCACCCCAGAAGGCACCCGGATTCGATCCCCTGATATACAGGACATGGTCGCTATCACTGTACAGTGAACTTCGTCCCGACCAAGGGCGATCCAAAAAAAAAAAAAAGTGCCCACCCCAGATCTCCGACCGTATCCCCTTGAACCCGCTACCCCGGGAGCCTAAACCAGAACCATGGCAAGGTATTCCAATCTCGACAATCACGATTACACCGACGACGACTCTTCAGACGACGGTCTACATTCTTTCAACGATAACAACAACAATGCCCCATCCTACCGTCTCACCAAATACACCCGCCCGTTAATCGACTACGTCCGAAACGAGTGGCAAACCAACCCCAAATATGCCTCCCTTCCCCTAACAAACGGCGACACCTCCAACTGCCCGCGCTGGGTCCAGCTGCTCGGCTCCATCGTAACGGCACCCCGCTTCCGCCGGTATGTCGTGGTCTATACGACGGTTCTGATCTCCTGCTGGACCGTGTGGAAGTTCATCGTCTCGCCGCGGCTGGAGGAGCATGCGGCGATTCTTCGCGCACTGGATCCGCAGACGAAGGAGGAAGTGGGCGGGTGGTTTGGGGCGAATGCGTTACCCAGGTTTGATAATCTGGTTCAGTTGAGGACGCTGGAGCCGTCGCTATTACCTGGGGAGGTGGCATCGGAGTCCGATCCGCATGGCGGGAGGAGGTTGATTTTCATCGGTGATGTGCATGGTTGCAAGGATGAGTGTGCGTATATTACCTACACCCGTACGCCGCAATATCGCTCACTGCATACTAACGTTGTTTTGTCTCGGATCCTACAGTGGAAAGACTACTAGAAGAGACATCCTTCAACTCAGACACCGACCATCTAATCTTTACCGGCGATCTGATCACCAAGGGTCCCGATAGCTTGGGCGTCGTCGACCTAGCCCGCAACTACTCCGCTTCCTGTGTCCGCGGCAATAACGAAGATAAGGTCCTCAGCCTCCGCCACAACATGATCGCCGCCAACACCATGAACGACGAATTCTTGGACAACGCGAACATGCACAGGGGAAAGTACACAAAGGAGCGCCAAGTGGCACGACAGCTGAACGAAGAGCAGGCCGATTGGCTCGATACTTGTCCGGTCGTTCTGAACGTGGGCCAGATCAGGGGCATGGGACAGGTTGTTGTGGCCCATGCGGGATTGGTTCCGGGGGTGGATCTCGACAAACAAGATCCGTATAGTGTCATGAATATGAGGACTGTTGATTTGGATACGCATGTGCCGAGTTCTTCGGGGAAGGGCACGAAGTGGACGAAGGTGAGTTCCTCCCTCTCTGTTTTTTTTGCATGTATGCAACCGTCTTTACGGTCCAGGGCTAATGAATATACCAGTTATTCAACAAGCACCAGTCGCTTCTCTCCGATAGTCTCCATGAGACCTTCGAAGATCCCGAGTCGATGCTTACGACCGTCATCTACGGCCACGATTCCCAGTCGTCGCTTTCTCTCAAGACCTACACCAAGGGTCTCGACACTGGCTGCTTTAAAGGTGGAAAATTGACGGCGCTGGTCGTGAGTGACGGTGGAGAGCAGAAGATCGTGCAGGTGAGGTGTAACGACCATACTAAAGAGTGAGGGGTCAGCGTGAACCTCCTCTTGGCTTCTCAATTTGCGTTTCCGTTCTCCGCTGGCATGGGGAAAGCGTGTGATTTTGAATATAAAGCATGCTCGGTGTTACGGCGCTTTATGATGAATAGGGTCACTTTTAGGGCATTGTCATGTTTTGATGGACTTAAGAATACTTGTACCACCTCTGCACTAAGTATATACCGGCCCGCTATAGATAGTTCACCTTGGTGAACATCACCTATGCGGGCCATGACAGTATTATATACATTCTATATATACGGAATAATACGAAAGAGTCCTGTGAAAAGACAACCCAAGGCTCTTCAGGGATTCCCAGAATTATTCCACACCCCATCGACCTCCCAAACAACGGGCTTCGTAAAATCTTCATACCAGAGCCCACCAAGCGCATTCATCTTGACATGTCCGAACCGGAAATACTCCGGCTCATTAGCCTTGAGCCGCGTCCAATTGAAGGATTCCACAGAGCCATTATCCGACTTGAAAGCCTGAAACCGCTCAACATCATTCACCAACACGCTGATCCCATCCGCATCCTCGGCGACATTCGGAAACTGGAATACGATGTTCTGAGCCGAAGGGATCAACGGGGCCCCGATTACGGGGAGGATACTTCCCAGCTCCGCGCCGTTGAGCAGAGCAGCTGCTGTCTGGAGGATGCTGTCGAAGCCCCATCTTGCGATGCCGTTAATGAACAGACCGACCAGGAGGCCTTGGTACAGGAGACTGGGTCTAGTTTGGATGGTTGTACCGGGGAGGAACAGTAGACTGAGGATGTAGTGGTGGATTCGGAGGTTCATGTTTGGTACGATGAGAAGGGCGACGATGCCGCAGGCCATGATGCCGTATATAGACAGCATTCGGGGGAGTCTGCCCTCATTGCGGAAGGCGAGGGCTTGGGTTAGCACGATGGCGATCAGGAGAGTGACGATGATGATCAGCGCGGGGATGGCACCTGGCTGCTGTTGGATGTCGTGGGGTGTCAGACGGGAGATGGGGATCTTGTCGAATGTGTCGTTGTTGAGGGCTCCCACCCAACACGGGCCCAGCCAGAGAACGGTCTTGTCCCAGTGGGCGTCCAAGTCTTTAAGCGTGTGCCGGACGCAGAAATAGTACATTGCAAATCCCACAAAGGCACAGGGGAGAAATCGGCCCAGTGCGGTCGATACCACCTCGTAGAAATCTGGGGAGTAAGGTGGATCAGACGAAAGAGCTACTTGGAAGTAGACGATGAGGTATATAGAAGCGTAGAAAGCTGCAGGCGACGTGGTGAATAGCGATAGTATAGCAGATACTATCAGGGAGAAGGTGAACAGCGGCCACCGGATATCTTGGCAGCTAACGTTGCCCTCGTCGGACGTCTCGCCGCTACCAAAGGTGAAAGAGAGTGGAAAGTTAGACGGGAAACCTATGCTTGAGATTCCGTTCTTCTCGATGGATACAAAGCCGGAGTACTCGCCCGTCCGACGGAGAACGCCGCAACCACCCTTCTGGTCGCTGATGAGTCCAGCGTGTAGGGCTGCTGGGCAAATCGCCGAGTCTCCACGATATATCCCGAAGTTGTTACTTCCAGAGCTCTCCGTACCACCTCCGATAACGAGGCTCTTGTAATTGATTTCTTCTGGGCCTACATAGTACGGTTCAAGCACGATCGTGGAGGCACAACCTGCAGGGCAGCGGAATGCAAACCCTCCTTTATCAAAGGGACGACAGTCATCGCCATTGATTCCACAATTAGTAGCGTTCGACCTGCCATGATAAGTAGATGAGTATACAGAAAAAGGCCCAGACGAGGAAGAAATCAGTCGACGTTACCATACCACAGTCCGCCATAACATGGGAGTTTTACAGGTTTTCCATAGCCCGGAATCTCTTGGGCCGAGATGGAATAATGCAAAGTTTCTATAAACACAGCGCCCCAAACACCCAGGCAAAGCAGAAGGAGCCAGACCTTAGCGCTCTTGCTAGGAAAGTAGCGCTCCACGAGCCGGCCAGGAGCGGTTTGCCATCGACGAAGCCAAGGATTGATCAGATATCTGCGCGGCGGTGATGGTCCTTTAATCCAAGAGGAGATCTTAGAGAGATAGCACGAGAATCGACCCGATTCTTGATCAGGGCGCAAACGTGGGCTTGAGGTTGGCAGTAGCGGTTCGTCGGTGCCCTGAAAATGGTCGTCGGCGTGTACGGAGTCAGTACTTGGCCGTGTGACGATCACAAATGGGCTGTTCCCTGACAGATCCTCGTGAGCCAGAATATGCATCGGATGCTCTTCCGAGACCGGGAAACGCTTCTCAGGGGAAGAGGATCTGGACCTGGATCCCCCTCTAGGTGTCTGGTCCGAATGCATTTTTGGCAACATAAGCCATGGATGAGTGGAAGGTGAACCGCGGGAAAGAGAAAACTCCTGAAGGAATACCAATTCGGCCCCTTTAAATGAACTTAGTCATCGGCTCACTCAACGTGGCTTCAACTCCTTCACGAGTTGGACGTTAGTATAGAATTTTACCTGGGGATTTCTTGATAAATGTCTCAATCGTCAAGGGGAAGGCGGCAGCTTATTGGTTTTTTAGGTTTAAATTTAGCCCGCGATCCATTCTTAGCACCAGCTAGAGTCACGCTTTCCAGAATGCAACCGCGACCAAAATATCCTAGACACCTGAGAAACGAGGCATTGATATACTACACACATTAGATACTAGTATAAAGCCAAAGTAGACTTGCATTGCCAACTAAAGATTAAGAATCATGTTATAAACGTAACGAGCGATAATATTTGCCACCATCATGCCACATGAGCTCATCAACACACCGACTGGGTATCTGTATTAGTATTAATTGTAATTAAAGAGAATCATTAGGTCGTTTCCCGTGTCAATGGTCATGTATCTCGCTGATGGCGAGCCATGAATCTCAAGTGGAACTTAACGCGACTTTCACATGTGGCGGCGCTGTATTGCGCCAATGCTGAATCACGATGCGAAGTATCGTGTCAGGATCGGGGTATAAAGAGTGTCGTGTGGGTTGATAGATATCTCTCTTTGAATTACCGGTCTGATTTTCGCTGATAGCCGGCCATACCCAGGGCTGGTCGGGCAGCTGAGAAAACCAAACAATATTGTAAAGCATAGCTTTCCATATTTAGACAGCGGACCGCTTGAAGAAGCCACGGCGGTTGCTACTGATTAAAGGTAAGTTTCGTGCATGTGGCTAGGAACCATGATAGAAAACTTACACTCCGTCACTTGTAGTACCACGGACCCGGAAGGTGAACCAGATACCCTAAGAACAGACCCAGTCAGTATACGAGACTACCGCCATCGATGCAGAAGCGAGTACGAACCACGATCGCCGAAACGAGCCAGACGCAAGCCGAGATGAAGCTGAATGCCTCTGCGGCTTTCCACCGACCACACACGTCGTTATGAACAATACCGCCCCATGCCCAGATACTTCCGCAGTTAAATTTGTGGATAGCGTCGACGAGGATACCGAAGGCAGCGAACCAAGCGAGAGAGATAATGACATCAACTGTCAGAATATGTCAGCTATTGATTTCAATTTCGCTACGGCACAGCACGGCGGAGACATACAGGGCCACGAAAAGAAGCCGAACGAGAAAGGTATCAACCATATCAGGCCCAGTAGAATGGATAGACCGGCGACCACTTCTGTATAGATCCATCGTGCTTGAGGCCAAGCCTCAAGGTCATTCAACGAACCAAGGTAGTAACCGATGATGCCAGCGACGATCTAGATCAGATAATGTTAGTTTTCATTTCTCTTATCTCTCCCCTCATATTCGCTTCTCCTGTAGATGTGTATAGAGAACGTACCGCAGCGCAGATGATTTCCACTACGCGGAGAACGATCGACACGAGACGTGAGACGACGGGCATGATGAGAGTGTAATGTTTGAGTCTTGAATAGCGGTGTGGATGATGAGGTCAGAAATGCAGGTACAAAATGATGGTGCCTAAGACGGGCGTATGTGGAGTATAGATCCGAGAGGTATTACACTGTTACTCGGTAGTCTGCGAGGAGGAGGGTATAAATATGAGAGATCGGCTGCAAGAAGCGAGCAGGGTGGAAAGTAACCGGTTTAAATACAAGCTTCTCACCAGACCAGGAAGATCTGCAGCAATTTTTTTTTTTTTTTTCTCTTTTTCTCGCTTTTTCTTGGTCCTTGCTGTAGCGAATTAATGAAGTAAATTTCTTTTGATCGTCACTCCAGCGACATGACATAGTTTCGTTTCGATGATTGGCTAATGGGAAGGGCTGCCCAACGCTTAGTCTAGGCGTATCTTGCAACCATCCACTTGTTTTGCCGAGCAGTGGACAACGATACATTTGACTATAGTTGAGGTTGTACAGTATACTCTGACATCACGCTTTACAGGTCTCAAATGTGGCGCAATATACCACCTCTATTGGGGTAATATTGCCGGTCTATTCCTTCCAATACTTTTATTATTTTATTGTTTTCTTAATTTCGGTAACCACCCTAAACGCAAGGAAACAACTTTGAAAATCCCAGAAAATCCTTACCTTCAACAAATTAGTCGTTAGTAAATCAACAGGGCTAATTGCAAACTAAGGCTGAAAGGGGACTCCACCATGTCCATCACTAAGCAGAAAACAGCATATAAACCATACCGCAGCTATCCACTTGACCCATTCTCCATCGCACTCTATATCTCGTCTATGCCTGGAAGGGTTCAATAGCTCCATGGCCTTACCATGGAAAGAGATTTACATAGAATCGCAAGTTTTGCAACACGGTGTTTTCTCGGGATCTTTTTCCTATTTCTCTTCCTTTTCTGTTTCTTTCTCCATACGGAAGATGAACAAGCTGAAAGAAGTCTGAAGATTGTGGCTGATGTGACGTCATGCGCAGCATGGTTACCTAGCCTGAAGATCATCTGACCGCCACATTGTCGTCGGCCCTATTCGATCAGTTTATTTTTCTTCTTCTTTCCTCTGTTTTCCGGTTTCCACTTTGATTCCTTGAGCGATTGCCAAGATTCTAGTACTCTCATCCTATCTTTTTCCAGAATTTCAGAGGTAACGTATGGTATGATACAATTACATTGATTATTCCATATCACTAGTAGTAATAGTACAGTCTGGCACCCGCATCAACACATAACGAGTATAAAAACACAGTTGATAGAGACAAACGGATTGACATCAAAGAAATGCGATCAGATATTCTTTCTCCCTTCCAAATGCCACTCCATCACCGTTCGGAATACCCCCTTCGCCCCACTCTCAACCACATCCCCGTGGCAGGGAATCAACCGATTAAAATCCCACTTATCAATGCGTCGTACTGATTCATTGAAAGCCTTCCGGTCGCCACTCGATAGTATATACCACACAAACCTCTTCTGCCATGTTGCAGGCGCATTAGTCGACAGCAACGGGCTGATAATCTTGGTGAGGAGCCCCGAAGTGGCGCTTTCGCCTGTCTTCGAATATTGCTCCCTTGCGGGGAGATTAAACAAGAGATCCGCCTCGATGAGCGTGTGTGATCGCTTATGCAGAAACACGAGCTCCCGTGACGGATGTCCGTACACGTATTCAGTCTCAAACTCTGAGTCAAACTCCTCGGAGATTTTCTGCTGGCCATAGTTCTCTTTGCGGAACACGTGTTGGAATGGCGCATCCTTGTATTCAGGGTTGGATTGCCGCTTCTCGTAGAGGCCTTCGGGCGCGATGATTTCGGCGTCCGGGTACGCCTCTTTCCACGGTGTGATATTGATATGGTGCTCGAGGTCCAGCGCTGCGATGTACTTGAGATCACCGCCTAGACTTGAGACGGCTTCGCGGACTTCTGGTGTGAGGGAAACGGGGGAGAACACTGCGATAGCGCCGGATGCCAACTTGACTGTAGGAGGCGTTAGATTTTCTTTGTGCAAGCTTTGCCGGCCAAGAATCGATTCTTGGCTGTCAATACGTACCTAGAGTTCCTCGTCCGCCGAACTTTAAACGTCCAAATCTCGCGAATGGCAAACTCATAGTGATCACGTCCGACGTCACATTGCGGATTACCATCACCTCGGATGGGTTCTTGGGAAATAGTTGGGGAGCCATGGCTGAGGGTGTTATGTTTTCGGGCGACAATTATCAGGAGGTGATTGTCGCGATGGGGAGTTGGAATACTTATTGGGACTTTAGCTACTAATACCAGCAAGCAAGTTGTCTGTGGGCTCACATGCTCTGAGGTGTTCGTTCAGTAATCAGTTAATTAATTAAACACAGGAATCTGGACTTGTGGCTGTGACCGTGACGTCAATGTAGCGCGGGGCCTGGCAGGAGGGAGGTTAGTAATAGTAGCCTAAGGCCATCCCAGAAAAGGTTCAACTTGCTCCTCCAACCATATATTTTGGTACGTGGAAAACCTTGAACCGGATTTTGAGCCTACTAAAGAGACAAGTTACATACTGCGATGCGGTTGACGCAGCATATGACCATTAGTCATTGCTGGCCGGGCCTGTGGTCTAGAACACTGTGTATCGCTAAGCTAATAGATTGAATTCTATTTTGCTTTGCTAAGCTACCTTACCGAGTTAACTATTTTCAAATTATGAACCATTATGTACTTCCAAGTGTACATTGTTAGTTGGAAACACGTGCACTCAGGCGCAGATCTATTTTACGAACCATACACGAGTGAGAAAAACCATTACGGAACAATAGGTTTCATTTACACCGTCCAAAACAATATGGGTATCACAAGTATCCACGATTAAACAACAGAGGGAAAGATAAGAGATAACAAAAACAAGAATGCCCGGCTCCGGAGACTATCATCAGCAGAGTCCTAGCCATACCAGCCGCGCCCAGTGTTCTCATGCTGTTCTTCTTCACGGTGAGGAATGATGGATTCCTTGATATCGTACACCTCGATTAGGTCCCGCCAGGTTTCAAAGTCAAGGCTGAATATAGCCTGGTGTTTCTGAACCCCTTTTCTCTGGGCTTCGTTCGGGGCATATGGTTTTGCAGCATCTGTAACAACCGATGTTAGGTAAAGAAGTCTGACTGAAGTCCAGAAGGAGACTTACGTAGAGTTGGCAACTGCCGACTGTCTACCTGAATACCAACAGTGCCATCCCTGACCAAGAAGCTGACGTAAAACAGATTTTCCACGCTTTGTCCGAACGACCTCGGATTGATGCAGAAGTGAAACAGGGGAACCCCGCCATCATCTGCAACATGGTGTTGAGCCATCACTTCTTGCACCATGTCGTCTGTGGGCTCTTCTTCCAGTTGCGATAATAGTCTCTCTACCATGTCCTGGCCAGCATTCTGCGTTTTTGCAAGCAATTTGTTGATGCTGGTACACATGGTGGTAAGGTTAGACGCTTCTTGTCGATCAAGGTCTTCTTCCCGAAGTTCCTGTGGTCGCACTGCTTGTGACGGATCGATACGCTCTCTTGCTCTTCGCTGAGTGAGTTGCCGGGTACGCTTTTGTACCGACAATGGCCCTAGCAAGAACCCGGAGATGGACGGCCGTGCATTATGGCGGAAGCAAGCAGACCGCCCAAGCCAGTCCCAGTTCATTGCATCTCCTTGATCCTCATCGCTATCATTGGGGTCCGCTTGGCTTCGGCCTGAAGCTTGGCCACGACGACGCTGTGTACTCGACATCATAGCTTGCGAATCTTCGGGAGCTCCGCGCATAAAGGATATGCATTTAGAGACAAATTCGTCCACATCTATACCTGCAGATGCATCCCCCAGGACTAAATGTGCGGTTTTTTTGTATGAGAGGTCGGCAGCGCTGACCAAGAGACGTGAGTCGATCGTAGCGTCCGAGGTCTGCTTAACTTCTTGAAAGTATTCGTTGGCTTTTTGGATGGTGTCCCGAATGCCATGATTGCCAGGTTGCATATACTCGCTCCTAGAATCTACACCATCGATAAGAAAATGAAAATAAAGTCGTGTGCGGTGAGACCCTACCGTGTAGCTCCCGCGTCAAGTCCCTGAGTCCTTTCCTGACTCGCCTTCGTTCTTTTTCATCCTGATCTGGGTCGTAAAATTGTTTAACGCGCTCCTGTTGCGATAGGGTTATCTGCGACTGGCTGCCGCTCTGAATATTGGACGCTCTATTTGATAATCGCTGGCGCTTTGCATTGGCGCCGGAGGTCATGGTCTGAGCCTGGCTTCTTTTTTCAACACGTGCAGAATTTTGGCGATTTTCTTTATCAGATGAAGGCTCAGGCGATGAAGATTGACTTGGAAGCCTGCGGCTGTGTGAAATGCGTGCCATGCTTAGTGGCGGGACTGCGACGAAAGTACGTCAAACACAAGACGCGACAGGGGTTGGGCCGAAACAATGACAGGCCGGCGAGACAAAGAGATAATTCACCAGGAATAATTAGGGGGCTACTGTCACTTAGGTAAGAGAGGCATGGGGCAATTGGACCGCTAATAGTGGTCTCACCAGCAATCTCATCATCTATCAATCATTATTACTTTTGAACGGTGCCGCGCGCCAAACGCGTTGCGAAAAATATAATCACGTGAGGTCAGCTGACCCCGCGTCATCCGATAAGTTGCTCTTGACTCTTGGCCAATCAATAGGCTGCATTGCCATCTCCCCGGACGGAGCTCTTCTGTCCTTCTTTCACAGAGATAAATGTAATGAAGCACTCCAAGTGTCAATGAGGCCGGATTCGGAATCTCCGAGTCAATATGGAGGCCTTTACATTTGCTGTCTCCACCCAGGTGGACTTTCCGATTCAAATCAAAATGTAAGTGAAGCCGCAAACTTCAAACAGGACTGCTTTGTAATGGCAGATGTTGGGCTCCGAGTCAACTAATTCCTCGGCAGTGGCTCTTTGGAAGGGAAGCAGAAAGAAGTCCCCTTTTCTATACTCCTCAAGCGACCGGAATTGCGACACCTCGGTTCCGTGCAGAACCCCACATCCGATCTCTTCGTCACAGTACAGCTATGGTCAGACTCGAAACCGCTGGGGGTGCCTTTGCAAACCTCATATAGAACGTTCAAATCGGTCCGCGCCTGGAATGAATGGCTACAGATGCCTATGTCACTCAAGGATGCCCCGTACAAATGCCAGCTTGCGATAACCATTTGGGACTTGTCTCCATTTGGAGGTGAAGGTGCGCAAGGCCATTACGTTCCATTCGGTGGGACAACAATATCCCTGTTTGATGAAGAAGGTAAATTGAAGATGGGGAGGCAGAAGTGCAAAGTATATCGTCACAAGGCTGCCGATGGCTTCTCTTCGACAACTACCCCTTCGGTGCCATCAACGAAGCGACGGAAGACCAATGGTTCTGATCCGTTGGGCCCTTCGCCCGAGGAGATAGAGCTGGAACGAGTAGAGGTGCTGATCAAGAAGCACGAAATGGGGGAGATACCACGCATCGATTGGATGGACCAGATGGTCTTTCGTCAGCTAGAGAAGTTGAAACTTAATGCCGAAGAATCCGCAAGGAAGCGGGCCACCCTTTTAAAGTCGACGAAGCATAAATCCCGGGGGAAACATGGAGACGATGGAGATGATTCAGATGAGGGGGATTTAGACGACGAGAACTTCACTCTCTATGTCGAATTTCCACGCTTTGACCACCCCGTGGTCTGGTCTGACCACGAGTATCCTCCTCCCCCGGTCTCGTCGTACCCCCACAATGCACCTGCCAACCCTAGTTCTGCATTGAAACCTGCACCGGAGGTTCGTTTTGGCCCCGGAATCGAAGGTGCTGATGGAGAGGGGGTGATCAGAATATATGACCCTGAAGTTGGGCAGACAGGCAATCCATGTGAAGACAAACACAGAAGACTCATTCGTAGTCACCGTACCGGCATCATGGACAGAGACTTGAAACCAAATCCAAAAATCCGGGATGAACTAAATGCCATACTGTCGTACGAGCCGACGCAAGACCTCACAGCCGAGGAAAAGGACCTTGTTTGGCGCTTCAGGTACTATCTAACTCGTGAGAAACGAGCGTTGACCAAGTTTGTTAAGTCGATCAATTGGCGTGATGCCGGTGAATCACATCAAGCAGTGGAAATTCTCCCTAAGTGGACCGAAATCGATGTCGATGATGCTTTGGAGCTCCTTGGGCCAACGTTTGATAACCCAGCAGTCCGTTCTTATGCAGTTGAAAGGCTTCGGAAGGCCGACGATGAAGAGCTTCTCCTTTACCTCCTTCAGCTGGTACAGGCGCTAAAATACGAGGAAAATTCCAACAATGACACAGAGGATGCCGCCCATGATTCGTCACTGGCTAATTTCCTGATCACTCGTGCTGCAAATAATTTCAAGCTCGGAAGTTATTTCCATTGGTATCTAATGGTTGAATGCGATGACACCAGCCCCGGAACCCTATCCGCGCAGCGCAGACTCTTCGCTCGGGTAGAATACTATTTTATGACTGATTTGGAACAAGTGCATCCTGAGCATCGAAAGACGCTGTTACGTCAGGGTGAGCTGGTTGCCGTGCTCTCTAAGGTCGCCAAGGATCTCAGGTTCTCGCGAGATAGCCGGCCACTGAAGATTGAGAAACTCAAAAAGTACTTGAAAGACCCTAAAAATGAGCTTGTGCACATTGAGCCTCCATTGCCGCTGCCCTTAGATCCAGAAATATCAGTCACAGGCTGTTTTCCGGACGAGTCCAATGTCTTTAAATCTACCCTGTCTCCTCTCCTCATCACCTTCAAGACATCGGAAGGGCAGAAGTATCCAATCCTGTTCAAAGTCGGCGATGATCTTCGCCAGGACCAGCTCGTTATACAGATAATCATTCTAATGGACCGTCTCCTGCAAAAGGAGAATTTGGATCTTAAGCTGACACCCTATCGAATCCTTGCCACCAATGCTACGGCAGGCGCTGTCCAATTCATTCCATCAGCATCCTTGTCTGCAATCTCAGCCAAGCACCGGTCAGTCCTTGCATATCTCCAAGCAAACAACCCTGATGAGAACGAACCACTTGGTGTCCGAAAGGAGACCATGGATACCTACATTAAATCCTGTGCCGGATACTGCGTGATTACATACCTCCTCGGCGTCGGCGACAGACATCTTGAGAATCTTCTCCTCGCCCCCGATGGCCATTTCTTCCACGCCGACTTCGGTTTCATCCTAGGCCGAGACCCCAAACCATTCGCTCCAATGATGAAGCTCTGCAAAGAAATGGTGGAAGGAATGGGCGGCACCACGTCTCCTCATTACCTCCAATTCAAGCAATACTGCTTCACCGCGTACACTACGCTGCGCAAGTCGGCAAACCTTATTCTCAACCTGTTCAGTCTAATGGTCGACGCCAATATCCCCGATATCCGCGTTGAGCCGGATAAGGCGGTACTCAAGGTCAAAGAGAGGTTTCATCTGGAGATGACGGAAGAGGAGGCTATTCGTCATTTTGAGCAACTCATCGGTGACAGCGTCAATGCTATATTCGGTGTGGTTATTGATCGTCTTCATGAGTTTGTTCAGGGCTGGAGAGCATGATGTATTATTGATAACTGGCGAGTGCTCGCTAGAGATTCGAATCTATTTGCCGCTTTGTTCGACTTTGGGCTACTGACACAGGCATTGGCGCTATTCGTTGTGTGTATTGGGTATGATTAGGAGTCAGGAAATGGGATCGGCGCAGGTCTTGTCTATAGGAGATACCCTAGTCGACTTGGGATAATATTTACTGTCAAGATAACTATTTATAGATCTATTATAGAACGTTCAAATGACTGAACTCTGTCCGTCTCCATCATTAATCATTTAACCTTCAGCCGAACGACATCAACACCCCTTGATCGACCGACCCAATTCCTCGTCTTGTCGCGTCCGATACTCCAGCTCTACCCACTCCTGCCCAGAGTCACTCCGATCCGCAATATCAACCACACCAGGATGAGATGTAGATCTAGATATCACAGCCGGCGACCCAGGATGCGAACCCGATGGCCTACTTTCGAGTTCATCTACCTGGGAGGAAAAAATACCATCTGTCTCGGTACCCTGGCCGGCACGACCGGTGATGTCATCGCCGCTAAGCTCATCCTTCTTTGCCTCTGCATCCTCATCATCCTCAGGTGTGCCTTCTCGGCAAGCCCAGGCATCGACGAAGCGGAGGACCTCGCGCGGCCACCAGTTTTTCATTACTAGCAGGCGAAAGGGGACAAGGGCAACGATTATAACGGGAAAAGCAGGAGCACCTCTTGTCAGGGTGACGATGAAGATAGCCACTGTGATCACGATCTGTAGGATAGTGTATAGGTGGATGGGGATGTAGGAGGGGGGTGGTGGGGTGCTGTTGTCATTAAGGTCGGCATCGTCGGGTTTCTTCGCAAGAGAAGATGGTAGAGGCGGAAGTTCAGATGGCGGAGTAAGAAGGTAAAAGGTTCGGTATAATATAGGGCTGTGTTTAGATGAGTTATATCTCCTCTGACAATAAGTGGGAAAGGTATGCACTTACTTGACCGATAAACTCTGCTCGCCCATGAACATGAATAGTCCGGCAAGAACACTCGTCGGCGTTAAGCCGAGGACTTTCATGAAAGGCGGACTGACGAAAAGGAGGATGGCCCCTGCGTGCAAAAAAGTGGACCAGCGCTGTTCGTAAACGCGCTTGACTTCGTGCGTCTCGACTTTCTCTTCGCCATCTATAATGACGGTGCGCTGTTCTCGCTCCGAATGCATTAGTGATTCGGAGTGTAGGGGAGCCTGGGGCAAAAGACCGTTGGCGGGCGGTATGCCCAGGATCCCGCAGAGAGCCGTTGTTGTGCCCAGCAGGATGATATCCCATGCGAAGCCGCCGGGTTTGCGGGTGCCGTATCTGTCGATTGTGCATATGATGGAGCTTACTTCGTGGTCGAAAAAGAAGAGGATAGTGATTATGATTCCTGGCACTATGGCGGCGAAGACCCATCCGACGGGTAAGGTCCAGAACTCAACGAAGAACTTGTCACGGTCTGGTGATGTGGGTTTGAAGGAGTTGCTGACGGGAAGAGTCATCTTGTCAAGGTGTGCTAATTCGCCGATATGGGGCATGGCGATGAAGACAATGATGGATATTGCGGCGGCGTACTCTGTGAGCCCCATTCGGATGTATCGATGGAATAAAGGCTTCCAACTCTCAGCTGTGGATAGAAAGATGGCGAGGAGCATGGTTCCGACAGCACCGATTACAGCGTATAGGAAAGCGGCGAACGAGAGGGTGTCATGTGCTCTTTCAAGCTCCTGGATGGCCTTGTGGAAATAGATGATGCTGTTCAGGAGAGAAAAGATTTCTGTGGCGAATGTTGTCACATAGCGCATAGTCCAGTCGTGTGCATTGATTATGGCTAGAATATAATGCAACCAGGCCGCATGAATCAAGGACCACGCCATGAAAGGGAGGAAGGGTACCTGTGATTGCTATTAAATACTGCTGAGGTGAAATGCGAGTGGTGTATTTGCTTCTTTAAGGAAATACCTTGAAAACTTCGTCACACAATGCATAGATATTCTCTGCCAGTACAGAGAAGGGACCAGTAACACCAAGGATTGTCAGAGGCTGAATAGAGAACCTGAAATCGATTAGCTTTAACAATATATGTTATTTTCCCGGACAACGTACAAAGAGAAGATGATTCCACATAGTCCCGTACTAAAAACAACCTCAATCGTTCCCCAAGTCTTGCCAGTCAAGACATACAAGTCACTGGCAAAAGTAATCCCCGGGAGAAGGTTAGTGAAGAATACATATACCGCGCTAGCGAAGATCAATTGGTTAAATATAGTCCAGTCCGAAACATATCGGCGGCGCAGGTTGATGATATCCTGCTTCACCAATCGAAAAGGACGCAGAGGCCCACCGGCCGATACAGAGCCCCGTAAGACTCGAAATGCCTTTGGCGTATGCTTTGAGGGGGTTATAATGGAATGTGTATCATCTCTTTCCTCAACCCCCGACTCATGAATGCCACTTTGTTCTCGCACATCCCGCCGTCTTAGAGGTCTGTGGCGAAGGGAAGAGGTTCGAGTAGAGCGGGGCCGAAAGGCTGAAATCAAGGACATTTATTGACTTGACACTGAATACAAGAATTGTTATCGCATTCCCAGTTCTTTGGTCAAGTAAATTATGAAGCGACTTGCTTCTGCTGTAAATATGGAGACTTGATCAAGAGTCGGTGGGGACGGGGACGTTGAACTGGTGGACATAAATTTATAGTCACTGGATTGATACGTAAGCCAATGAGGGGTGATTTCTTGTCGACTAAAATTGACTTCATGCCAAGCCAAAATCAGAATAAATTAACACTCATATAGTACCTATATCGCTAATACATTGCTTCTAACGAAAATACTAGCGGATGCATGATAGTCCGTAAAAGAAGGGTAACATAGTCGGAATTAGTTCAACGGTCAACCATCTTACAGCTTGGCTGAGTCAACAAGTCCCTGCTGCTGCAACCACTCTGTGACAAAAGCATTGACCTCCGCTGGCTTCTGCCACAGAGCCCAATGCCCTGCCTCGACTTCTTTCACGCTGAGGTTTGGTACAAAGGGTACCATGGCTTTGGCCATCTCAGGGTTAACCACAAGGTCAGCAAGCGCGTGAACATAAAGCACGGGGCACTTGATTGAGATCGCCTCTTTGCCCTGGGCCAAGAGGGACTGCTCGTCGGTCCAGCTCTGCTGGCGAATACGGTAGTAGTTGCCTACACGTTCATTAGCTTTTCTCTATTCCTTATAGAATGGAAGGGGATGGATGCTCATACAAGGTCCTTGGAGCCCATTTCTCGAGTACTCCTCCACATAATACTGCAGTTCTTCTTCACTGAGCAATCTTGTGTGACCCAGCTTAGTAGCCACCTCGAAGTCGAAACCGCGGGTTGAGTCCATTGCAAATTTGCCTTCAGGAGTGGCCCCACCGTACAGGCCATTGAGGAAAGCACGGATACCTTTCTTATCTTGAGTATGGGACTCAACCACGCCTTCTGCGCTGCCGAATTGCAGCTGGTACCCAACTGTGGGGACGATCTTGGCGAGATCAGCCGTATCGATGTATTTCGGTGACGGAGGGAGATATGGGACAACAAAGAGAATGAGATGGGTGATGAAAGAAGGGTGGTAGAGAGCAAAACGGGAGGCAATCACCGAGCCCCTTACTCTGAGGATTAGATGTGTTCTCATAAAGCATCCAGCCCGGAGAGAGTGAGAACATACCAGTCATGACCGGCGAGAACGATATTCTGGCAGCCGAGTTGCTTTCCAAGTTCAGCCAAATCATCGGCATGCGACTTGTAGGAATAGGCGTCGAGAGAGTCAGTTGGTGCATCCTGGACGAATCAGATTAACAAGAGCCCAGAACAAAGAGTACAGCGCATCCAATCATTCGGGACTTACTGATCGTCCGTATCCGATACAGTCAACAGCAACGACGCGGAAGCCAAATTTGAGAAAGAGAGGAATCTGGTATCTCCAGCCCATGGACAAATCTGGGAAACCGTGAATCTGTATTGCACGGGTCAGCTACCGGTGGCCCCATTGGCCCAGTTCAACGACATACCAAGAAGACGGTGCGAGTAAAGCCGCCCTCAGGCTCGGCGAGGAGATATCCTATCCAATCAAGTTAGTGAGGCCTTCTCCGGACGTCGGGGGAAGCAAGAGGCCACACCGTATGTCTTGGCATTGATGGTGGCAGAACAGCGCCGGATCCGAGGGTCGTTGACGACGTTGATTTTGTCAAGGGTAGTAGAGGAAGACATGTTGCTACGATCGAGGAATAACACACCGTAACAATCGGCAATGGCTCATGAGGGGTTCGGCTGCATTAAGTACTAGTGAAATCCGCCTCCGCGGGCTCCATGAGAAGGCACCATCATTCGCACAACGGCCATCGTTTCAAGAGTGGATCTAGGATGATCTGAACCTTCTTCCTTTGCAATAAATTATGTTTATGTGATCTTATGTGTTCTGCTAAAAGTGGGGCATTGCGGCGGAGTGGATCATCACAGTAGGTGGATATCATGATTAGTGATGTGAATATCTCCGAGATCAATTCTGTGGCAGACGCTCAGATGGTGATTTGACATGAGTGACTGGGAGCCAATATTGTATTCCTGGGCCCGGGCGAGTTAGTCCTACTCCCAGGATACTCTATGGTAACAACAGGGATCAGTAATGATTGCTGTCGAGTTGGGGTAAAGAATGAGCCGAGGTATTTTCCAGAATCCGTTCAAAGTCTTAGTAACTTTAACCTAGGCAACGTACCACTCTTCCGGACAGTACATCTCCTCTTCTCATCTTACTTTAAGGGTGTCTCAGCTACCTATATGTGCATAAAGTTATCCCTTGCAGCTGTCACCAATGACCCACCTGCAGGAGGAACAATATGCAGCATAACTACTCCGACAAGTAGAGGTCTCAGACCAAACCAGACACCTCAGTTCTACCTAGCCGCTCAGGTTGCCTTTGGGGGTTGTTATTAACCCGCATACTAAAAGGTTTTGGTAAGTTGTCGAATCATGACTATGTCATTCTGGGGAGTGACTAGAGAAAAGCATCCCGATATTGGCTTTAGATGCGAGTCGAAGTATACGCCGAGGTTCCACCGAGCCATTCTATATACAGTTATCATGAGATGAGTTTTCTGTATGGAGTCGGAGCTATATACCCTTCAAGCTGACGCCACATTTCACACATACAGCAACACCAACAACATCAAAGTATAACAGACCTTTATTCTGGCTTGGCCTTTCTTGTGTTGAAGACCCAGACATAGACGAATGGGTAAAGAGTTTCCGGAATGAGAGTCAATACAATGGTCCAAATACTCCAAGCTGACCCCACATACGCCCAGTTTTGGGGGACGTTTAGATAACGCCAGAAAAAGACGCCATATGCCGTGAAACATCCCAGATATCGAGTAAGCCTAAGGCATTCAGCAAAAGATCTCTGCGCTACCATGTTCAGGAATGGTACGTACCACATTTCAAGGGAGTGGCCGCTCGTATCATGGTTCTTCCACAGGCTGTACAAGCACAGCCAACCAATGGGAAATTGCAGGATAATGCCAGTCCAGTACGCCGTGATCTGTTCTCGCTCATCGGGGTAAACCTTGGCCAGCCACCAGAGGAATAATACCCCAGCTAAAACGCCGCAGATCATATTCCGAAAAAGCCGCTTTCTTTGGTCCGGACTGTGGGCATGCTGAATTGCGATTGCTGTGAAACCGAGGTCGAATTCGAACCAAACAAGAAAAGCAAGCTTTTCAAACCACGTAGACGTTGTGGTAAACGCATAGTATATCTCATATGCCATGGTCAAGCAGCTGGGGTAACGTTTTAGGGTATATACTCTCACCTCTATGATAGTTTATGACTTACAGGTATTGTATGCCCCCGTAGTTCGCTCCTGGATATGTCTTGTCTTTGTATGTTCGGAGCATGCAAAAGAAGTAGCACATAGCATATAGCACCCCGCATGCCACGATAAGGCCATCCTGAATGAAGAGATAACTTTCCGGAGGATCATGTTGGAGGTCGGCGGGTTGAACGATAAGATGCCCAACTCGGCGGGCTAGCTTGAAATCCGACATTACGAGAAGTTCTAAAACTCAATGATGCCAAACTTCACTACAAGGGTATCGAGATCTATGTTAAGGTTTTGACAATGTGAAGTGGCATCAACGTTTAGATATACTTTTTCCCCCCCATACTGTGGCAGTGATGGCCCAGTGGAGCGCAAAACGTGGAATGACGTCAGCTCCACACCCTTCTGGACCAGTTGGATGGTGCCGGATAAGTTTTCTTAGACATCTTGGTGAACACCCTACCTTATCTTACGTGGATTCAGTGTATTCGATGGTCACTTGGACCTAGTATGGGCCCCTCTAGCCTCTGCTTGATACCTGAGGCATCCAGTTCAAGTCAGCTCAATAGCCAATCATGCTACGGTACATAAATATAGTAAAGCAAGAGTCCCGCCTCCCTGACCGCCCGTTCATTTGAGACATACTGCCGGGAATGATATCAAACTGTCTTGTTTCTCTCGACGGTTTCTATTTCGCAATTGACCCTCAATAATGTGTGAAAGAACAGCTTGTACACAATCATATCACCCAACCGCTAATAATATCTATCAGACTATTGTAGGATGGCAGCCAAATTTATTCCCCGACAGGCCTTCCCTAGTTATACGTCCATCCCAAGGTCGTATTTCCTGGGTCACCATCGGGCAGGTCTGAAAAAGATGCAGAATATGCTCTCCTCCATTGACTACGTCGTTGAGTGCCGCGATTATAGAGTACCAGTTACATCTATCAATCCCATGTTTGAAGAAGCCTTGGGGAAAACCAGACGATTAATAGTATATACAAAGAGGGATCTAGGTGCGGAATCAGGGTCACCAGCCCAGCAACAGGTACGTTAAAATTCTAAATGGTTCAGGTCTATACTACATAGGGTTATGCTTATACTGCCACTTCTTTGTATAGGCAGAGAAAAGAGTTCAGGGTTTCGATAAGAATAGCGCTGTATTCTTTGTTAGTTCCTCGTCCCGCCCGGATGTGAGTTCTATATTGAAACATTTACGAAATGATGCCGAAGGACCCGACAAACTCGTGGGGTGTCGGGTCATGGTTGTCGGAATGCCAAATGTCGGCAAATCGACGTTAATCAATAATCTGCGAAATCAGGGTGTGCGCAAAGCTAAGGCTGTGCAGACAGGCGGCCAACCTGGTATTACGAGGAAAATCGGAACTCCCGTCAAGATTATCGAGAGAGAGAACGGCTCTCATGTTTATGTGCTAGACACGCCCGGTGTCTTTATGCCATACGTACCAGATGCAGAAAAAATGCTGAAACTGGCACTTTGTGGTTGCGTCAAGGACTCCGTGATCTCGCCCGTCACATTAGCAGACTATCTGTTATACCATATAAATTTGCATAATACCCAAGTATATGAGCGTTGGTCCCCGCCAACTAATGAAATTATGCCTCTTCTAAACGATTTTGCCCGTCACACCGGACTGCTTGCCAAGGGTGGTATTCCAAACACTGACCTTGCGGCGTTGCATTTTATCCAAAAATGGCGCGCAGGTGGCTTGGGGAAGTTCATCCTGGATGACCTGCAAGCAGAGGAGCGTCATCGTCAAGAAGGCACGAAGGATGCAGTGGGCACCAGCATGTCCCAAGCGCGCAAGGCCGAAAGGATGGCAAGGAAACACCCCCAGAAACTGTAAATAGAATAAATATGTCCATTGTACAATAGAATGCATCTTGTTGGTATCATCAGTTGAGCTTTTTTGCTTCTCCTCAAATGCGTAAAAAGGAAAGCCAGGGATCCGAAAGTGGAGCGAATACACATATGACCAAACACAATATGAAATGACACCCAGAACGCCGTATGAAATAAAAAGTTTGAACAAAAAAAAGGTTGAGGACGCCTGTACACCAGTCCATGCACACCATCCATCTCAAGTGATTTTCTCCAACAGCCTTCTCCTCCGCCGGTCAACAAGTTCCTCCTGTACCTCCTCCAGAGTCGGCAATCTCCATTCCACGCCGTCACCGGCGTCACCAGGCAATGGCTCCCACCCGTCCTCAACGTCATCTTCCTTCTTCTCACGGAGACGCTCAGCAGCCTCCTTCTCCTTCTGCTTCTCATAGGCTAACAGCGTCCCATCCTCCTCATCCAGGCCATAGCCGAAATAGTTCGCATCGACCTTCCTCGTCGCGATATCCCCACCTCGACCACGGCTCTCCTCGCCCTCCTCTTCCGCAGGCTTACGACCACGTCGAGCCGCAGCCTCAAACATCTCCTTGACACCAGGCAGCTCCCTCGCGCGTCCAAAATATCGATACCCCTTCCCACCACCGGGAATCTCCCTCCCCTCATCATCATACACCCGCCCCGAACCACGCATATAATTCGGTCCGCCCAAGTTCCGAATCTGCATCTCCCAGATCCACTTCTCGCGCATCAGCTTGTTGATCTCATCGTTCAGGTCCCGGATCTGGTAGTCACTCAAGCTCGGCTCTTGGATGCGAGAAACCTTGCGCGAAATCTCCTTGAGCACCTGCCCACGCCATTTTTCACACATGGGGATCGAGTCCACCGACGTGATCGCCTTCGGACGCCGCGTGCGACCGATATCGATGATTCCGAGATCCGCGGCCTGCTGCGCCCGGAAGCGGAAGAGCATCGACTGGGCTTTTTCGCTGTTTCGCGCCTGTTGCAGGGTTAAAGCCTGGTTAGCGGGTGTGGTGGAACTTTACATAGGCGCATCTTGGGAGAGGCTGAGGGCTTGTTTTCTGGCGTTAGGGGGGGGTGGAAAACTTACCATGGTGAGTAGCTGCGCGAGTCGATCTCAATGCAAGTTTGGAGGGGGCAAGAGATTGGGGGGGTGGGAAGAATTATGCCCTCATGTCATGGGCAAAGTAACTTGATCCGAGCTTAGGTGGGCTCGGGAAACGTTTGGGTTCAAGCGAGCGCTAGCCGGTTGTGATTTAGGCGCGCGCCTAAAGTATCCGTTGTCAGCCAATCATACTGGGTTTTGGCGTATACACTGGGTTGACTTCAGATCCCAGAAGTGCTGTTTTTAATCGCAAGTTGTGTATTATAAGGGGACATGGATAATACTAGCTTTGTGACCCTTCAAGTGCAGACGGAAAATATCAAGTCTTTGGAGACCCTTACCTCGTAGCGCTTGACTACCAGTAGAGAAATCGTCGATATATCTTTATCTTCCATGCTTGCCGCGGAGCCTCCTCCCATACTCAGGTCACATCTCTTTGCATACTTCAATCCTTCAGAGTCATCACTATGAGATAGGAAACCGATTGGAGTTGCTTAAACCATGGGGACAAAGTTAGGCATGTCAAAGACAAAGAAACAGCAAAAACCAAAGCAATGTGAGCCTTCCACACAAGAGAATATAAAGATTCTACCTAGTACCTAATGTTTTCTTAGTAAAATTAAGAGATGATTGCTACTAATACAAGTTTCCAATTTCCTCTAAACAATCTTCTGTGAAATTGCTCGATATATTAATAACTGAACCAACTTGAATGCAGATCGTTGTATCACTTAGAAATTCATATACACATATGCCACCAAGGGGAAAAAATAATAATAATAATAAAAAAATAGAACATGAGACAAAACATGAGTGCAAAAAGCAAAATAATCAACTATTTCTTCACATTAACACCGCGTAGCCATGCAGCATAGACATAACGTCATTGTCATTATCCATAGCTCAGGTCCTATATTAGAAACCTGACTCCTCAGATGCGGCTGTGCTCAGCAGGGTCAACCCGCTTGATTATTATATTCTTTATAAAAAGCCTTTGGTGTTGCTTGGCATCCTCTGTGGTATGTCGCCCGAGGAAAAACCATTGCTACCCCTTCTGCTTCCGACGTCACTGAAAGTGACATGGCCGCGTCCTCTTTCGACTCGTAGAGCTCTCCAACCCTGCAACTCGCGTTCTAGTCGCAATGACTTTTCCCTTTCTTCTCGAAGCTCGCGCTCCGCCCGACGCACCTGCAGTTGTGTATCTGTATCGTTGTGCTGGAGCTCCTCGATGTTTCGAAGCAAACGGTCGATCTTATCGCGGGCCTTGTTGACGTCGTCAGTCAGTTGTGCGTTGACCCTCTCCCTTCGGTCAA
Organism: Aspergillus pseudonomiae; assembly: GCF_009193645.1. Lineage (NCBI taxonomy): Eukaryota > Fungi > Ascomycota > Eurotiomycetes > Eurotiales > Aspergillaceae > Aspergillus > Aspergillus pseudonomiae. The sequence continues at coordinate 548,332 of NW_022476001.1, forward strand.
TTTGGGACTGGAGGTCTTTGACGGTACGGTCAACATTCCGTAAAGAACGTTGCTCTGAGCTATGTTTAGCCTCCTGCTCCTCAAGGTGGGTCTCCAACTGGAAAGACGGTTTGTTAGCAAATGATCATTATTCCACAGCAACTAAGGGCGGTGAACCTACATCTCTGATTCTCTTATGCAAGAATTTGACATCTTGACTGCCTGATGAATAGCTCTTTGTTTCCAGATCCACGCAGCGCAGCTGCGACTCCTTCAACTGCTTCTCCAAAGTAGCTTTATCCTTGAAGAGCTGGGCGTTGGCCTCTCTTTCTGCAGTGATTTCCTTCTGTATTTCGGTCACAAGAGCATCCGCTCGCCTCATTTTTCCAACAGCAGCTGCAGAGACATCTTCTTGCTGGGCAAGCTTGGATTTGAGCTCAAGAAGTTCGCGGTTCATACTGGCTGCGTTGCGCATAGATGGACTTTCTCCTTTAGCAAGCTCTTCCAGCCTCTCCCCAGCCTCAGTCAAACGGACTTCCAGCATTTTCTTCTCCTTGAGCAGCATATCTCGCTCCGCCGTCACATCATCGACTGAAGTACGCAAGTCTCTCACCTGCGATAGAAGGGTGACGACCCTGCTTTGAGCTTCGTTGTGAGCGTTGACGGCCTCGTCTCGAGAGGTTGTTACGTCCTGGAGCATGACCTCCATTCGGGACTTTTCCTTAGCCCACGTTGAGCTATTCAATACCTCATTGTCCCATTTACTGCGGAGATCTTCGAGCTCTTCTCGGAGTCGAGAGTTCTCGCCACGAACCTTGAGAATCTTCTCCCGCTCCATCTCGAGTTCATTGTTTAGGGTGGAAAACTCTCTTTGGTACTTTTGGCGCGTCTGCTCCATTGAAGTCTCCTTATCTTCGATATCGATGGCGCGTTGATTCCTATAGTCCTCGAGCTCATTCTGGAGCCGCTGCTTAGACTGTAGGGCACCTTGTAGCTCTGCTGCCTGATCCTCCATTCTTGCCTCCAGAGCTTGTGTTTGTCGCTGCAAATCTTCGACAAGGCTATCCATCTCTTTGCGCTCTGACATTATCCTTGCGCAGGTGTCTTCCGCCTCCTGGGCTTGCACTTTAGCAAATTGCTCCGCTCGAGTAGCCTTGAGTACAGTAACCTCTGCTTGCTCAAGTTTGCTGAAGTACTCATCAGCACGAGTTTTGTAAAGGCTTTGGCTTGCAGCAAGGTCGGCAGACTTCGATGTTTCCGCATCTAGCCGGATTTGTAAATCGGCGAACTCTTGGAGAAGCTGGTTTCGGCTTGCAGCGTCCTGGTCTTTAGTGAGTTGCAGCTCTTGGGCTTCAGAGCGCGAGTCGCGAAGTTCAACTTCCAGGGTAGCTTTCGACCGCTTAAGCTTTTCCAACTGGGCTTTCATGTCGCTAAACTCAGCAATAGCTTCATTGTGCACCTTGAGCAATGATCGTCTGGATTGTTCCTGGGAATTGATCAAGTCGTAGAGTTCCTCGTGTGATTTGGCTTGCACATCCCGCAAGGAGAGGTCACCCAAGTGGATGCTTCGCTCAAGTGCAGAAACCTTCTTGGCAGAATCATCAAGCTGATCATGCAAGCGGCCATTTTCGCGCTCTAAGAGTTGCATTCGCCTGATAGATGGGCTCTCATCCTGCCACGCGTCCCGAAGAGGGTTTGCTTGCTGTAGTTGGCTTTGGAGGTGCTTGTTCTGCATTTCACTCATCTGAAGCTTATTCTGAAGCTCTTCGAGTTCGGCTGCCATGTCCATCCGTTTTTGATAACCCACGGTGTCCACTGTACGATCAGATCGGGCAGAGTCATTGGCGTTTTCGTTGAAATTAAATCTTCGGTTAGGTGTCGTTGGCGTGTTGTACTTCTTCACAATCCCATTTTCAGAATCCTTCCTCAGATGTGTTGGTGTACGGTTCCCAACCTGGTTCTGATCGATCTCTTCCAGGAGCGCACGCTTGGATGAAGAGTAGCGGGCGTCTAGCTCCCTCATCTCATCACCGTGTCGACGGCGCATTTCTGCAAGCTGACTTTCTGCTCTGTTATACTTCTCCTCAGTCACTTGCAACTGAGTCCGCGTGGTATCTAGTAACTGAGCCAGGTCTACCTTCTTCGACAGGTCCGGCTGTACTTCCTCCCATGATTCTGAGGACCGATCGGATGCAGGGTCGACAACCTTATGAAGCAGCATCAATTGACGATGGAGATCTTCAATTTCTTTATTTGCAGTATCCAGAGAGGTTTGAAGTTTGCGCGTGTTTGCTTGAGCTTGGCTCCGCAGCTGTCTCTCCGTCTCTAGGTTCCTGTTGGCTTCAGCAAGCTGAAGGTTGGCTGTGGATGCAGCCTTCTCAGCATTCCTACAAGCTTTGCGCTCCCTGTTTGCTTCATGATTTAAGTCTTCCAAGCTCAGCGAAAGTTTTTCTTTCTGTTTCTCCAGCGATGTAATCGACAGTTGAAGATCCCCAAGCTGGCGGGTTAGCTTCTTACTGTCCTCTTCGAGTTTTGCCTTCTCTCTTTGGAGGTTTGTAACACGGAGACGTGAATTTTCGCTCGCCTTCGAGTTGGATCTAGCGATGTCGAGATTCTTCTGTTGGATCTTGGTTAACAACGCCCGGTTGTCATTTTCCGATGCGGTGAGTCGGCCCTTAAGAGTTACCAATTCGCGCTCCAGTCGTTCCTTGTGTTGGTCATGGCGAATGCGGAAGTTGTCAGATTCAGCGATTGCGTTGGTTAACTCCTGCACCCTGACTGAAAGCCGCTCCCTCTCAGCCTCGACCTCGTCTACCTGGCGCGACTTCTCGTCAAGGTCCTTCCGCACGCTATCCAGTCGTTCGTTGGCTTGGTTTTTAATGTTTCGTTCAATCTCAGCTTCCGCATTCAGACGAGCATTTTCCACACTAGTGAAGCGATCTCGTAGCTTGATCAGCTCAGTCTGGAGCTCTTTCCGCGATTGTTCCGCAGCGAGACGGGCCTCAGTGGCACGGCGGAGTGTATCTTGCTGGATATACATCTCCTTTTCGATGATTATCTTCGAATCATTGAGGGCTGTGTACTTATCGCGTAACTCAGCGAGATTATGCTCCGCAAGCATTTGAACATCGTCCCTTGATTGACGCTCTCGACTGAGGTCCGCTTGTGCCTGGAACAGCTGTTCCTTAAGGTCATGGATCTGCTGCTCCAAAAGCTTTCGGCTCTCCACAGCTTCTGCATCCTCAGAGATCTTCTCGTCGAGGAGCTTTTTGACATCAGTGAGCTCTCTCTCTAGATGAGCCTTCTCTGATCTCATAGCGTCCGTCTCTGCTTGAAGCTCTCGTAGACGGTTTTGCATGTTGTCGTGGCGAGTCGAAAGGGATGCCCTCTCAGTTTCTAATTGCTGCTTATCTTCCTCATGCTTTCTTACATCGTTTCGCAGAACAGCCATCTCACTCTCTTTACGCCTGAGCATCTCCTCATATCCTGTAGAAGTTGCGGACAGATCAGAAATCTGCTGGCGGATCGAGCGGTTTTCGTCGACCAGGTCCTTAACTTGTTTTTTCGACTGATCCAGCTCTTTGGATGTGTTAGCTAGTTTAATATCAAGGTCCTGATCCACTTTCAATAGCTTGGCTTCCAGGTCATGAACCTTCTGGTCCTTTAAGGTGAGGTGGCTCTGTAGCATTTTCAACTCTTGGTCTAGTTCTTTGATATTGCCATCTTTGTGGGTAGAGACCTGCTCGGCCTCTAACAATTTCCGGTCAATTTCTTCAAGATGTGCCTGCATCTCATGTTTTTCGGCTTCAAAGCGTTGTATGATCTCCCCAGCTTGCTCCAGTTGTGTTATCCGTTTGTGGAGCTCCTCATCGCATCTCTTCTTTGCTGCGATAAGTTCGTCTAATTGGTCCTCAAGACTTTCCTGGTCCGCAATTGCACCAGCTAATTTTTCGCTCAGCTCAACCTCTCGCATCTGAAGTCTCTTGAATATCTCCTCCTTGTCCAGAGCTAGAGCTCTTTCGCTCTCCAAAGTCTGTTGGATCTTTTGGATCTCTATCTCTGTACGGCGCCTTTCTTCGTCCAGCTTTTGGCGGTCTGCAAGGTCTTGCTTGGCCTTCATCTCCAAATGGTGAATTTTCTCATCTCTCTTTTTGACTTCGTTAGCCGTCCGTGTCTCACCAAGCAAGGGTTTCATTCGCGAAAACAACCGCCACCAGGGATTTGCTTTCAGTTTCAGATAGATCCCAAAATTGTGCTGGATGATCCGAGTTGCCTCGGCTCGATACAGGCGTTTGTTAGAGATACGACGTTGCACGAAACCTCTAGCCATTGATTGGAAACGTGTCATGATGGAACGAATAAGTTCGTCTCGTTTCTCTTCTAATTCAGCTAGCACACCAGCCCGGAAGAACACCTTCGTTCGGCCGACGCGGTACCAGGTTGGGTCCATTCCTAACTTGTCCAGCATCATTTGAGCGATGCTTTGTCCATCCAAGTAACCTTTGGACACATTGCGGCAGAGCACTTCATATCGCTGCCGGAACTCAGCAAATGACAGCCGGTTGGGGAATCCTGTACGGGCAATTCTGATTCCCTCCAATACACCATTACATCGTAGCTGATCTAGAACCAGGGGAGCGTTGAACATCTTCGGTCTCTTTTTGTGATTGGGAATGATGCATCGAACGAAATGAGGATGGGTTGAGTTCAGTGAAGACATCAAACTTGACAATTGCTCCTTGTGCCTCTGAGCAACAGTACGGAATAGACCCTTCTTGACCCGGCTCTTAGGGTAATCGGCCTCGTCATCCGGTTCCCTGCAGTCCGAAAACAAGTTCGCAACGTGCTTATCCCTCGAATCTGCGAGCAGGCGGGTCACGTTATCATTCAGTGGGTCTTTGTTCTTTTCAAGCCAACTACTGGTATCGTACTCTACCTCAGAGGCATAGTGAGTGAGTATGAATCCCTGGCTCAACCGGGACGCTCGATACTTGGGGGACTTTCGGTCCCAGAGCGAATGTAACTTTTCTGTGAAGGATTTGTCGGTGGCCTTTGGCATGACACAATCCTCGTCTAAGCACGAGAAAATACCAATTGGGTTAGTTAGCTCAATCAAATCGATTGTCGGCTGCAAATCTTTGCCGAAGTCAATGAATTGCCATTCGATCTGCTCCTTCGCGTACTCCTCCTGCTCCAAGACAAACATGTGGTGATTAAAGAACTGCTGCAGCTTCTCGTTGGTATAGTTGATACACAGCTGTTCAAAACTATTGTTCTGAAATATCTCGAACCCTGCTATATCAAGGACGCCGATAAAATAGCTGTCGTCGCCAGTGGTGGCGCTGCGATCCAGCCGTTGATTGATACGATTAACAAGATTTCCGAAAGAGCGTTCGTAGATTCCCTTTGCAAGAGCATCAAGGGAAAGTCGAACCTGTTCTGGTGTTTGGACCTTCTCCACCCATTCGCGGCCTGCCTTCACCCTTGGGTGAAGTAATCCTTTCACAAAAGGCTTTGAAGGTATTCCCAGCAACTGACAGGCCTTTTCCACGCTGTTCAGTGCATCAGGGCCCAAGGCCGCCTGATCGGCACGCAGGCTTTCCTTAACGATGGCCACATTGCCTAGATGAAGAACAGCTGAGATTGTGCGAAGAATATGCATCTGGTCGTCTTCTGAGAAATCCATTACATGGAATGCCTCAAGCAACGCATTCCATTCTTCATCATCTGATACTCCGATGATGCTGTCATTTCCATCTCTTGTATATGCGAAATCCTCAATCCCAAGACCAGATAACAGTAAGCTTTCCCTTAAAGCTGGGTCTGCACCCCGCAATAATTGGTAAAAGATGTGGTAGTTTCGCTCCTGAGCGTTGGGCTTCACGACACGGGACTTTTCCAAAAGGTACCAGTCAATCCATGCGCCAGAGATCTGACCTGAACGGGTGAACTCTATTCGAATAAATTTGCCGAAGCGGGACGAATTGTTGTTTCTCACTGTCTGGGCATTACCGAAAGCTTCAAGTATTGGGTTTGCCCGCAATATCTGCTGAGAAAGGATAGACAATTGCTTGGTCCCCGAGCGAGCATGTGGCGTATCAGATGTTGCGACTGCCGCAAGGTATTGGATAACCTTTTTGGTATTCTCTGTCTTGCCAGCTCCAGATTCTCCCCTTCACCTGCATGTTAGCACGAACCCTGGCATCGCCTAATTGGTCGAGAAACATACGTTACAAGAATACTCTGGTTCTCCCCTTCTTCCACGAGGTTTCGAAACGCCTCATCTGCCATTGCGAAAACATGGGGTCGGGTTTCCTCCCTGCTCCGTCCTTTGTACATTTTCACATATTCGTTGGAGTAGATCGGTAGTGGGCAGTATGGATTTACCGTGACAAGGAAAAGTCCGGAGTAAGTCTAAGAATCAAATTGTTAGTATGTTCCGTCCGAGGAGCTCTCAGAATAGACAATACTAACATATATCATATCAGCTTGGTATCTAGTGTGCAGGTTATGCACCACTGAACCTTCGTTCAGGTGAGTAAGTTCAGCCATATCGTCAGCTTTGTCGAATTTCGCCGGGTTGACCTTGTCAACTTGATCCGCATCTACTTCACGTTGCTGGTGATTGTAAGCAACCATGATATGTCAATAGAGATATGATCCATACCTCGCCATCGTCACTCTGTACAAGAAGCTTTCCATTATCTCTTTCTTCTAGTACAAGCCCTCGTATAAATGCCTTTTCAGGATCACGTAGCCAGACGTATTTATTCCCGGAAAAGTCATTATCGCCTTCAAGGCCCCTGATTTGGTCTGCTCCACGTTGAAGTTCCTCTGACTTGATGAACTCAGGTGCGAATGTACCTGAGGTGACATCGTTCCGCAAAGAGTTAGACCTTTGACGACTAGTTATGCGAGCCAATGGGGCTTGGGTGGGTTGTGCCAGAGATGTCGAATTTCGGAACTGCCCTCTTGCCTCTTCGAATTTACTTGATGGTGTGATAAACGCTGACTTTGGACGTGCAGCTCTGGGCGCAGGAGATGGCGAGGGTGACGGGGATACCCGGCTGAACGGGTTCGCACGCTTTGGCGAGCCATTTAACTGTGATGGAAGCATATCGTCGTTAAATCAGTAGGTCATCATTCAAGCGTACAGTCAAAATGGTATAACAAGAGGTTTAGGCCATAAGAAGCTCAACAAGCGAGCTACAGGGAATCGCAAATCAAAGCATTAAATCAGTCAAAGAACAAGTTGGGGGTCCGACTGGTTGACAGAACCTTAAGGTGAAGTGGTAATTAGCAAAGCTGCAGCAAAGCCGCAAGTGGCAGGTCCCTGGATACACTTAGGTCACTGACCACTTGCTCCATGCACTTGGGCCCGCATGTTTGTTTACATCCTGCGTTCCTTAGGCTCCCGATGCCGATCACGAACTAGTCCCGATCTGTATACCTACATCACGTGGTAATGTACGGCACGAAACTTGACCTCTCTTTGGATTTGGAGCTGCACATTGATCACCTCCCCCTAACGTCTTGCTTCCTGCGGTCTTCTGTCGTTTAAACCGCGACATATGCTTCCCTCTCCTTCTTATTTCGCCTCACATTTGGAAGTTTTAACTTATGTCTTGTGTACAGTTTCTTTTCTGTAAAGAATTGTCCAAATATTGTCAGGCCGCGACCTCACGTCTACCTTCCTGAGTCAGCTGCATTTTAAAGAATTCTACTCATCGCAGCTTGATGATGCGTGGCGCCTAAAGTCGCGACAATTAACCTGCTACTCACGTCTTCCAGCAAACTTCACATTTGACCTTGAAGGTACTCATTCGGTTGATTACTGGACAATGACTTACCAAGTCCCAACGTCCTCCTTGGGGAGACCTTCCAATTATACGCAACAGTGGCCATCGAATCCTTCTACATCAAATTCTCTTCCCCCTTCTCTTCCGCATCCTTTTCCTTTCAATCAAAATCAAATGCCTGCCTATCAGCAGTCACACGATGGCGCTCGGTATTCGCTCGACTATAATGATGTGAATTTCGCCGCAAATTCTCTCCCTGGACTAGGAGCTTCTGGGCCGGCTGGATCATTGCCACCACCTCCTTTCCCTTTCATGGGAAATTTTGCCCATTCGCAATTTCATCCCCCACCCTTCCCTCCTATGCAAATGCCGCCGTTGAGATACCCGCCAATGCCAGTCTCTACTGCGCCTATAAATACACCACCTAGCCGTCCTCTGACGAGTGAATTTCAACCCAATTCGGGCTCCGTGACTAATAACCATCCGCAGTTTATGACCTCATCAGCCCCCGAGGAAGATTTGGAACGAGAGGAAGGTGAACTTACTGATAGGGAAGGGGACTGTTCGCAACAAGGAATAGAGTCGCGCCATGGTACAAGTCCCCCGTCTTCCAAACCGACTAATCTCCAAATGACAAATGGGAAAGGAGATTGGGCGAACAAAACGAACTGCAATGGCCATGTGCCGAAAGGCTCTCGATGTGTATCATCGGAGGTCGAGGAGGGCGAAGCTTCTTCAACTAGTTCACGCTCGTTCAGTCGAGACAGTGGATCCCGTAACTCACCCTGGTGCTACTTGTCCGCTACAATAAACTAACATTTCACAGCATACAACCCCCCAATGTCAGTCAATGTCGATCCGTTTGTCCCCGCAGGTAGAAAAGCCGACGAAGCCATTCCAAAACCGATCGGTCAAGATCTATCTGCAAAATCCATATTTTCCCCACCTACAACAGACCCACAAGTGATATCCAACTGTGGAAAGTCCCCTGCACAGCTTCGAGTACAGGCGCAGGGTGCCCTTCTTAGTTTAGCTCCTCACAATATTCGATACGGTGAGCTCGTTGGGGAAGGTATCAATCCAATGGTACTAAGGCAACTCTACGAAGAAGTGGGGATCAAGGTCCCCACGCCACAGCCGGATGCTATATCAACTCAAGCATCCTCACTAGCTTCAACACCGCGCGATAATTCTTTCAGAGATCTCACAGCTTCGATCGAAACTGCTGGACCAGGGGAGAAACCCTCAGCAGAAGCCGTAAGGGCGGACAATGCCACGCAATCCACTGGGTTAGTGGAAAACGCGTCAACATCGACCCCTCCATCTCAGCCATGTGCTGCGAAACCCATGGAACGTAAAGAGGTCATTGCACGTATGCTGGCCGCGAAGGCTGCCAAGTCTACGGGAGTCCCAACATCGCCTCCAGGGGACGTGACCAAAGAAGCGCAGGCATCAGACAGCTCAACTGCAGATGCTGTCAAGGCCGGTGACACCAGTGTTGCCACAGAAGCACCCCTACCAGAAAAGGAGGTTCGCGTCCGGGAAAAGAATAAAGCGCAAACGGAGTTGGCTAGGCAACGAATCGAGCAACTCAAGAAGCAGGGCCTAATGAGACTACAGCAAAAGTCAGCCTCAGGTGATGTATCTCCAAGTATCGACCAACCAAACACGAAATCAACTCGCGATCTTACCCCAACCTTGAACTCATCATCAATACAACATCCCCTACCTGAGCGCCCCCCTGATCCTGAGACAGGTGCTTTTGCACGTATCCCTGGGTTGTTCATGACTGAAGTCGCTCAGACGTCACATGACGACCCATCAACGACGCCTATGGTTGATTCCACCCCGCAGCCTCGCTTTAATCAACGCAAGCGTCCGCGAGCATCTGATTTTGACGAGCCTGTTCCTTTGCCTAGGAGTAGTTCTAACAATGGAGTGAATAATAGTGTTCCAGGCGATAGGCTTGTCATTGACATCAGCGATGACGATCTATATGGGGATGACGAAGATGATGCTATGGATATTGAGACATTCCAAGAAAATGATGTTCCTTCAGTCCCCGAAGGTCCATCAAGGACCTACCTTCTTGCAGAGTCCCTCCCGCCGAGACCTGTGACATCGTCAAGTCAAGGGTTCTCAATGTCTGCGACCCCGCAATTTCCAAGAAACAATGATCAAGAAGACCTCCGTAGGAAAGACCTTGAGATACAAGCAATGCACAGGCGGATTGCTGAGCTGGAAAACCGCAAGAAGGCAAAATTGGCTGCCAGCCGTACTCAGTCCCCTCGTGCGGCGGACTCGGAATCATCACCTCCTGAAACGTCCGCGCCAACTGATACTGAAGCTCGTGAGACACCTACACGGGCTGCACCAGCTTCTGCTGGGTACAATTCTTCGCAAGTGAACACCATGGATGCTTTGCCAGAAAGTACATCATCTACCCCTAGTAATCATCCTACTTCAAGTGGTCTTTCATGCCGTTTGGACTCCATGGATGCCGAACAATTGAACGACATGAAGTTGAAAGTCTTGCGGAAAAAAGAGATTGAATCCGGGGTTCCTGCTTTGGACGCAGAAATAGAAAGGTCTGAGACAAGGCTAGCGAAATTCAATCTTGAACAGGAGAAGCTTCTGTTAGACATCACGAGGGGGAAAGAAGGTCGACAGCAACTCTTAGAGGAACTAAACCATCTTAACACAGAGCTCGACGGAGTGTCGTTGGAAGAGGTGGAATCAGCCCTAGACAGGCTGAGGACCATGCAGGACCCCGCAAATGAAGGTATGTCTGTCTTGCTCACTACTCTTCCTTTCTAGCCTCTCTTTTTCTTTCGTGTAGCATTGTCTGTCTTGGCTTACACTGCCTTCATATAGCCCAAGATCTGCAACCAAATTCTCCAGATGATAAGAACGTCGAAATGCCAAGTGGCTCCCAAGTTACGACCCAGCTTCAAGAACAAAAGGGCTCTATTAAAGAGCCATCCATCGATGCCTCGGCCGATATAGCCAAAACAGCACATCCGTCTGACATTACTGCGGGCCAACAAAACCTATCTGAAGCAAGTAGGGAGTCAACACCAACTTCTTCCTCCGATTCCACAGGGTCATCTATGGATGAATCTAGTGATGAAGATAGCGACGACAGTGATGACGATAGTGACGACTCTAGATCCGCGGAGCAAGAAGAACCCAACGCCCATTCTCCTGTGCCGGACATCCCTATGTCTGGGGTCTCGGACGGTGTAGAAGATATTAACCAAGTGGAACCAAGTCCGTTGAGCGAAGGGCATCATGATCCCCTACCGGACCAACCTCAAGCCGTGAACGTGACAGACCAATCTGACATGTCTTCGAGGTCTAGTGAACAAGATATTGAAATGACTGAAGATCAGGCTTCTGAAAAGTCTACGGTTTCAGAGGCCTATGAGCCCCCGGAACCGGAAGGAAATGCAAGTCCAACTGACTCAATTTACTCACCCCCTTTTAGTCCAGCTTCTCCTGGCCCCGTTGAGCCCACCGTTCCCAGTTCTCCAGTGCAAAAACCGCAGAACACGGCCGGTGAGCCACCGGTTGGAGCTGTACATGAATCGGGCGTCTCACAATTCGGGAACAATCAGGTTGGCCTTCTGGATGTGCGAGAATCTCTTGTTTCGGCAGAGAATTGAAGGCTGACGCACCTTATATAGAATGCTCAACAGCCGGGAGATTCAGAGCATAAGTTCTCGCCTTACGTTAGTCCATTGAAATCTTTCAAGGCTTTCCGCTACCATCCAAAATACACTGATGAGGTTACGGGTGGCTATCGTTCCCTAACTTACAGCCACAATATTGACCCTATGGTGTACCTCTGTCCTTTCGAAGCGGCAGGCGGTGTCTGCAACGACCGGTCTTGTGAATTTCAACATTTTCGTGATATGAATCTTAGCGGTGCGTCGACAGACTTGAGCAAACTACACGCAACACATCCCCATATGCCATGACACATAATCATTTGTCGTGCCTCACGCATTTATTATTATTTTTTTTTTGAACCTTGACTTTCCTTCCAGCACTTTCCTCCCAGTTTTTGCACCCTTCAGCCATCCTATACTCTCTTCTTGCCAGCTGTGGTCGCTTTTGCATTGTGCGGATGCTGACACACAGGGTTATTAACATCGACAGATGACAAAATCCTTGTACAGATGGGATCTCTTCGAGAAGGAAAAACACCAGAAGAAAAAGACAACTACATTGCTGGTTTGAAAAACATCATCAACGACATGCGGCGCGACAAGGTGAAAGATTTTAATACTGTGGCCACGGAGATAGCCGCATACCGTAGACGCTTCCTTCAGGATCCTTCACGAGTCTTACCCTTGTAACAACCTTTTACCTACAATACCCGATTATTCACATTGGAGGGAGCTCTTCTCCTCTTAAGGTGAGCTACCGATATATTCTGATCATTGCCGATTCAAACTAGGCAAAGCACATAACCGTGCAAAACCGTCAGACCATCTAGACATGGAAGTCTCTTCCTTCATACTGGTTATACCAGTAGCAGCTTTCTTCCCAATACTACCTTGATACCCGCGTCTTACTTGCATTCCCTTTCTGAGTTATCAGAAAACGTGATTTCCCCGCCTTGTTATATTAGCAGGCCCAGCTTTCCGCCTTCCTAACAGATTCGGCATCTAAGTCTCCTTTGGGCTCATTTCAGTGGGTACTCATTATTATACCGCCTCGATCTATGACTATTTGGGTTAGAAACGGTGTGTGGATTTGGTGAGGATATAACATATTTCCTCTTTTTCCTCTGAAGGAGGTGGGCGTAGGCGATTCCACCCACGCCCCGACAGCAAACAATAGGCCCTAAGACGGCCCGGTGAGAACGAGGACAGCTTATTGTTAAACCAGCCTCGCCTGTTCTAGACAGACATGGGTCGGGCGTCACGTCCTTAAGGAGTCGAAGAATGCGATTTTACAGCCGGGCGTTCGGATCATAGGAGTACATAGCAATAAACAAACGAACAATACCGCAGTGATTGACTTTAATCTATCTCCTTTTTTCTTGGCCCCGTTAGTTATCCTTGATTTGCGGACGCTGTGGGACGGGGCGTCTAGCGCCTAAGACCGACGAACCCCAAGGCGCAGACGGGCGTCTAGTTCGGGGCTCCAATTGGCCGATGCCCCGATGGTCACCCCGAATGGCCCGAATGGCCCGACGCCGTAATATACCCGTGACCCCAGGCTCCCCGCGGAGTCGTAGCAGCGGAGATCGAGAACTAGGAAGGATATCTTGCGCCCAGAACAAAACCCAGCAAGAAAAGGCGGTTGTCTCTACTATCCAACTCGACCCGGAAACAAAGCAGACTGAGTCACAGCGATTCTCACTCAGAAGACTGACTCATCAGAAATCCTGTGACCTTCTGACTCAGGCATGCATGAAGGAAGTTAAGTTACATCACCTTAGTATACTGCTAGCACTGTACACTACCATACTAGACTCTCTTAGTAACCCCGACCAACCGGGCCTCGACATCTGGGGGCTGTGTAGTTCCTGGTTTACGAGACCTCCAGAGTCCACCACTCCATATCTCGGAATGGGGAGCGAAAAACACAGACCAGAAAAATAAGTAAATATATTAAAATAAAAATAAAAATAAAAATAAATAAATAATAAGTAAGACTAATAATAATAGAACAACCAAATGAAACCAATGTCCAAAAAGCCAGCCAAAGACACGATACGATCTATGTATAGCAATTACGCTGATCGCAACCGCGGAACTAGAAACAGATGTGTGTAGCCCATATGCCTTCCCTACCGCGGTCCAAGTTGTTGGTGTCACCAACAACAACGAACAACAAACGGACGACAAATTCATGAAACAAGTCCAACGGTAAGGGTATGCAGGCGGCCCTGGGAGCTGAAGGAGGAGGGTGAGCAAGTGACCTTGGTTCTGAACCGGCCGAGTGGATGAAACTAAAATCAAACGAAACGGCCTACTGGGCGTCTGTTCAGGCAAGTCAGATTTAAAAAAACACAAACCAAGTACCCGGGTAGCTACTAGCGTGGGTACTTTTGTTTAAGGCTGAAATGCAAATTGCTGCTGCTTAGAAATCTTTTTTTTTTTTTTTTTTTCTCAGCTTAGGTTTTTGGATTATCAAGCGACCGGCGGGTTTGTATAACTTATGGCTGCTAAAGTGCAAAGGTTACTGGAGGTCATCCACGGAAGAACGGTTGGATGTCTTATAAATCAAACTACAGTGGAGGTGGAGAATAATCAAGCATGGGGATATTATTAAGATGATGGTATCACTGCAGGGTATTGATCTATGGACTAGTATATGGAGTGCTATAGTATCGGGGTTATCCGATGCAATGTATTTATTTAGTTAGTGCACGAAACAGGGGCCATGTATGATTGTATAATAACTATGTAGGTCTTAATCGATCCCTGGAAGCCGACCCCGATGGAGTGAACTTCCATTGCATGTCCTGGTTTCAAGCGCAATGTAACCCCCCGGTTTATTTTTATAGCATTGCGCAACAGAATCTGCTGGAATGCAAGTTCTACGTGAGAATCTGACAGGTCCCGAAATAGCAGGTTGTCATACAGAACCTCCGCAGAACAAAGAAGCAGAGAGGGAGTTCACATAGACTGTGGTGAGTTCGTATTATGTTTAAGAAGACAGGCATAATTATAGCCGTGATATCATGCCAAGATTACACCATGTGGCTTTTTTATTTTTCTGACGGGTTTCTGATACCGTCCGAGACTTTGTTAGATACAGAGAAGTGGGGTGGGAAGAACGGGTGCTGTCTTACACCCTCCATATGGAGACCCATTCTAGCGGGCGAGCACATGATTTGGTCGACGCGCGATGATGGCTTAGTAAATGTCTAAATTAGAGGGAGACTATAGGCTACGGTTTTATTATTAGATGTCTTGGAATTCCATTTGCACGCGATCGAATGCCCGGTTCTTCGATCTGTTGGCTCTTCCATGGGCTCTCTTGTACGACCTCCGCTGCGACAAGAATGAAAGGAAATCACGAACACAGCCTCTCAGTCATCTGAAGGGCTACTTCGTATGGAGGGAATAGATCAGTAAACAAAGGATCGAGATCTACGAGATAAGAGTCATCGGAGCTGGACATGCAGAACCCGAAAGAGCGGAAAAATAATCGTCAAACGTGAGAAGCCGGGCCAAAAAACGCCCCAAGACCGCCAGTTTCCTTACCAGCATAGGGCTAAATGCACTCAGTGACCGGCAGAAAGGGCGGTGGGATCATTTGGGGTGGGAAAGTCAAAAAGGAAACCCAGCAAGTGGCTTGCATGATCTACAGGTATTTCACCAGTCTGACTGGTAGACTAAGACTTGAGGCTCGGAATATTAACCTACCAGAAGTCAGCCTCGAGCTTGCCCATGGTCTCAGCTGCGAAAATCAATACGGGGTCGCTGGTTCGTTTGGGGGCCGGATCGACCACACGTGTTATGTATGGGATTTTTACCCTGTCAGTTTGAGAACGCTGACAGGTGGCAAATGTCTGAATCTATTTATTGCTCCCTACAGTATGTGTAATCAACGATGACTGGTGGATTATTGGCCTGGTGTTTTTATGTTCTGACGTTTGTCGTCAAGGGTTTTGGGTGAAGGGTGTGTGTCGCCAGGCAATAAGGCGGCACTCAACCACCTGAGGCACGGTCAAACTCTACCATCCTAAAAATGGAATAATGTCCACAAGACTTGATTCAATAGTATAGAATACAAACAGGCGATCTAATAGCATCTGCCAAACAAAAGCAATATAATGAAAATAAAGCAGGCTCAATATGCCCCACGATCCATAAGTTCCGGCCTTAAGCGAGGCTCTCTTCGGCTGCAAGCAAAGTATAGTCCAGCTATACTTTGACTTGCAGCGGCCCCATGGGCCCATCGCAAAACTCAAACATCACAAAATTCGAGACGCTCTAATCGCTCAAGTCTATGCACCTCATGCACGAAAATCATATCCGAAAAGGAGAACAAAAAGAAAAAACAAAAATAAGAAGCCCCGAGACTCCCTCACCCATGTATGTTCCTGCCGTGTCATGCTTATAAAGAAATCGCTCAGATAGCCATTAAAAACGCGTTGCTGTCGTAAGATCCCGTCTCGACATCGAAACATCGTAAGTAGAACACTGTACGGAAACATGTCAGCTTCAAAATGCCACACTAGTATCCACTCCGTGAACTCTTACCTCAATCAGTCGAAGTGTTCTAGATCATTACTTGACAGGGCGGCAGTCCGAGCAGGCAGTGTGTTGGCATATAACACATCGAGGCTGGTTGCTGTATAGCTTGGGTCCATCGTTGCACTGGCAGCAAATGTAAAGGTACCCATTGGTTCTAACATGGCCTGAGAGGCCGTGGAGAGAGTTGTCCAGCACGTTCACATAGGACATGGATGGCCGATGAACCAAGGAATCGTCGTCCATGAGAGACGAGACTGATGCGAGAGAGCTGACTGAGTCTCTTCGCTCCATGCGAGCAGAGACTTGAGAGAATGGCGACATCTCGTGGTAGCAAGGCATTATGTTGTTTTCAGATGTTCTGTTTGGGATAGTTGGTATTATTGTGGCGGCGAGAGATGTTGGCGCTGCAGAAGATGAAGTTGTGTTCGACAGAGGTCTGGTAGCTAGAGACAACGAAGGACAAGACTCAATAGATATAGACTGAAGCGAACAATGTATGTAGTGATCAGTGGAAGTCAAAGTGTTTGTTGTTAATGGAGATTCAAATGGAGTGAGGGTCTCTGTGTTTAAATAGAACCAGAAGACGAGAATGATGAATCACTCTGACAATGACAAGGCAGTCTTTCGCCCTGAATAGTGTGGCTTCGACATATCAGGCAAGCCCCAGGCCACAGCTCTGCCCCAATCGGGGCTAAAACCAAATTACCTCAGTCATCAGGTAAGGGTAATCTTCTGCAAAACGAAGGGGCCGTTTAGCAAGTAGATCCAAAAAGTGGCTTGGCAGGCTAGTACTTTGGCCCTGAGGGTCCGGGCCGTTATGTGTCTAGATCTCTTTGAGTGACGTTCAGCAGCATTCTGAATCATAGCTCTGGTATACTGGTGGCCTGAGAAGAAGAATCAAATGCGAGCTTGCAGCAAGTTGACTCAGTTTGTCCTCGGGGTTCGGCTGGTTGTCTTCCAAAAGGCGGAATACCAGCAAGGCTTGGGCACTTGGTTTGCCCGTTCATACCCGCCATTCCTCCAGTAACTGTGCAGTTTTAATCTGGTTGATTTATTTAATTATTTTTTTTATTGCTCGGGTGTTTTTCATTTCGTGCTGTTAATTACCCCCTCTTGGCTTCTCAAGTGGGTGCCCGCAGACTATGCATAGCCTGGATGAGATGCTTGAACGGGCAAAGTGTTTGGATCCACTTTGGAACTATGGGGACTAGACTAGGCAAGGTACCTGCGATTCAAGGCAACGACCGCCCGGAGCCTCAGGTCACTCCAGCAGCCCAGCTCAGCACTGATGTTCTGCCGCAGTCTTAAGCCTTTTGGCTCTTACCGTCACTTTTAACCCGTTCTGGGAGTCCACCACGGAAAAGACTAGTGTTTCTGTCGGTCAAGCAGTCGTCTTTCAGCTTCCGACTAAGCCAGGCATCCCTGTTTGCTGCCTGCTATAGTCCTCAGGCAATCCACGTGCGGATCTGGTATGACGCCCAACACGAAGAATGACCGAATAACTAAAAATTGATTCATTACTCGACGGGAAATGACTCTTTGTGTTTTCTCCATCTTGCAAGGGCCTTTTCCTCGCTCCCTCCGTCTCCGTCTCCGTCTTTCTTTCTTTCCCTCCTTTCCTGTTGTCTTGTTCCTGTCTCCTTAATTACTACCTACCCCCCACCCCCACCTTTCCTTTATTTTTGCAACTGAAATATTGCATCTACTGTCCCG
Source organism: Aspergillus pseudonomiae (assembly GCF_009193645.1). Lineage (NCBI taxonomy): Eukaryota > Fungi > Ascomycota > Eurotiomycetes > Eurotiales > Aspergillaceae > Aspergillus > Aspergillus pseudonomiae. The sequence continues at coordinate 566,045 of NW_022476001.1, forward strand.
ACCTCCCGCCTGAAGGTGCCCTACCACATCGATCAAGCAAAAGATACTGACCACCAATCCTGATACTGCTTTACGTTGATACCTAGTACCTGGAAAGGCAATACTATTTTGGAACTGCTTCAAAAATCCTGCATCATGCGGGAAGCTTATAATTACTCACATCCACTGTGGATCACCACACAAGTTGACATCCCGTTATTCTCCAAGGCTACAGCCGCTCCAACTGCTATACAGTACCACGTTGAATAAGAGGCACCTCTTGAGGCCCGGCCAAACGGTACGTTTCATGTCCCATATAAAGTTCGCATATTCCCGTCCAGATGACGTTCGCATAGCGTCTTTTCGTATTGCTACAAACTCATAGGCAGAAACTTTGAAGCCTCCTAAAGGCATACCTGGTCAAAGTGCGCGATTTAATAGTTTTGCAAATAAAATGTTAGGCAATGCTTGGATGGTGGGTATGGGGATCGCTATCCCATCTTAGAGAAGGCCAGTGCTCATGAGAGAACGACAGCAAAACTAACATCATCACCCCGCAGGATTCTCGACGTTGGCCACATGGACAATGTGACCAAGAAATTGGTGCAATGCTAATGTTGCCCCTAGGATCCTCAAGCCGCCATTCTCTATGTTGGCTGTGTACGGATAGCCATAGAAAGATTTTCAGTATGGATTGTAGCGACAGGTCGAGATCTCGATTAGATCGTAGATTGTAAGATGAAACTAAAAATCGCTTGTCATCATGTGACAGCACATGACGACGTCATGTATGGGAGTTTGACAAGTTTGCAACAGCTGGCTATCACGTTCCTGATGATGGACAGCAACAACGTCACTTTCGTCCCCCTGTCGGCCATATTTCTACAGCTAGCCCGAGGCTTTCATCTTTCCGACCGATAGTGCCTCCTGTGGCGGCTGTATATACATGTTTCCCCGTTTTTGTATAGATACAGTTCAGATTCAATCCGATACTCATCCGTCCTACTACTCCTCAATGCAGAGGCAATTCCAGCCCTTTTACCATTAATCTCCGATGGCGCGTCCAGACAGGCGCGTCAGTTTAGCGGTAGCTAGGATCATACCTCTGGTGCTACTCTGTACTCTCATTTATGCCTCCTACGCTGTTACAAAGCCACTATGCAGTCAGTTCCCCCTATTCGGAAATCAACGGTGATACTAATAACCTCTTCGAATACAGTCGACTACCTCATTGCCCCTCTACCGAAGTATAATCGCAGTTCTAGAGTTGGCGCTGGAATCGCCATAATTGTTGTATATTATGTTTTACTCACACTGGTGGTTATTACATATCTTCGGCTGCTGTACAATGTCATTTGGAACCCGGGCTTCCTACCACGAGGCTCTTCATATCTTCCTGATCAGCAGGATGCCGAAGCGCCGAACCCCCATCGCCGAGACAGTAAACGAAGGAGGAAAAGCCATCGAAAGCGGGCAACAGCTGAGAAAGCCGACACATCGGATGAGGTAGACCTCGAAAGGGGCGTCGGCCACAACGCTGAAGGGAAAGCGTTCCCCCTGAATGCAGAAGGGTTAGAAAACTTTTATACGAAAGATGTCTTTATCTGCCAGCCAGATGGAAGGCCTATATATTGTTCCACTTGTTGTCAGTACAAGACAGACAGAGCACACCATTGCCGAGAAGTAGACCGGTGTGTTCGTAAGATGGACCACTTCTGTCCTTGGTAGGTTATGCTCCTCTTTTGGAAAGACATGGCGTTACTCACTACCACAAGGGTAGGGGGCGTGGTCTCGGAAACCTCATTTAAATTCTTCATTCAGTTTGTGTTTTACACATTCATCTTTTGCACATTTGCCCTTATTGTTTGTGCGATCTTCACAGCTGAACTCCGACGAGAGGTAAGAGCGCACCTTGTCGGTAAAACCGTTGTCCGGGGTCGACTAACTTTTTAAGATGGGCGATATCAATCCTCACTGGGCTGTTAGTATTGGATTGTGAGTCAACACAGCTGCGATTCCGGTCGACCCGTTGAATAATGATCTAATGGTTCACAGGAGTTGCCTTTTCGGAATCTTCTCACTTGGAATGACACTTAGCTCGGTACAACTTGCGATGTATAATCTGACGACGATCGAGAATCTGAATCGTCGGTCGGCAGTCTGGACCTTGGCTATACGTGTGCCCAAGCATATGCTTTCCAAGCTGGACCCTGAGTCCCGATGGGCCCCGACATTTCGTACAATAACTTATCCTTTACCGCCGATGCCTCCACGTACTGAGGCTACAGCAGAGCATCAACAATACCCACCCACAGGGGAACAGCATGTGTTTGCGGTTCTTCAGACACTCCCAGGCGAAAACCCTTTTGACCTGGGTACTTCTTTCAAAAACCTCCAACAGGTTTTGGGGTATTCTATACTTGACTGGTTGCTTCCTCTCAAGCAAAGCCCATGTGCGGACCACAGTAGTCTGGAGAGCGCTTTTGCGCTCGGGCCCGTGGTACATAGACTAAAGGCTGAGGCTGGACTTGAGCATCCCGTCGTTGCAGATGGCAAGCCTACAGATAGGTCATCGAAGCGTAAACGGAGACGAAGCAGAGCTGAGCAACACAGTTGAGATAGATTTTGGCTAATAATACTGGGAACATTGCGACGGTATATACCCATCATCATTATCATTATCATCATTATGCGGAGTTTTGGTCATTCTGGAAAATGCTGCATCCTCGTTCAAGCCCTTCACGATTTTGCTTTTTCTTTTTTCTTCTTTCGTCTTTTTGGAAACTTTGACAACGGAGCATTGGCATACTTGGACACGCAAACCTATCACTCAGAGCACACATATGTACATACTAATAAGAGCGAAGATTATCATTCATTCTAGGCCTACCGTGAAAAGGCGTTCTACATCTCCAAAACTGTAGATCTTAACCAGGTTGTCTTCCACTTCAGTAGAGCTAAGGGGTGAAAGTGATAGAAGTTATCACAATTATATACTCTATCGACGCAAAGAGATAATGAGCATCTTTCTAATAACAACCCTTCAAACAAAATAGATATCCCAACTTCATCCCCAATCTTTACATGCCTACTATCTTATCAACAATACATCAACAACATCCCACCTAGACATTCTCTACTCTATCGTTAGATATCTAGCTATTGTCCAGTTAATCCATCAAACCAGCCAAAGAACGCACACAAGGTATCTTGCTGCAAACAGACACAAACAAACCAAAAATATAGAAGGACAAAACTAGGGAAGCGGAAAGATCAAGGTAAACACAAGTACCATCCGGCCAATATCCGACTGCGATACCGAGTAATCGGCGATCTATACTCTCGGCACATATAGATCGGAAAAAGCAGTGCAAGGAAAGTTAAACATCCCTTGCTCACGTGGTTCATTCCCAACTACGTCAGATATCCTGGGTATTTCATTTAGCCCGTGCTGTTCAATAATGGCTTTGGGGGAAAATAAATAAATCAAAGGTATAGAGTTAATTTGAAGAAGGAGGGGGACTCTATGGAAGTCCGAAAGGAAACTGGTCGCATTTCATCATCAGTCTGCTTATTATACATTCACATCCCATACATCAGTCGTAGCAGATATATATTGTACAAAAATAGAACCCGAAAGCATACCTAGAAGAGGTGGTCGAAAAGGAAAAGAAAGAAATAGAGAATCCAACATGGACCATCAACAAGAACAAAAGAGGTATCATAATATACAATAGCCTAGAGCCATTCTGTGCATGGTCTTTTATCACATCGGAGTGCAGCAATAACATGCCTTGTGGTTGCAAACAGTGCACCGGCCGTGGCTCAAACCGGGATTATTCTCGGAGCCACATGAGCAGCATATCCACCATCCAGCCATGCTAGGCCTGGATGTGTCCTCGGCATTCTGGGGAGCTAATGATGCGTGTTGTGCCATAGTAGATGTAGAAGTACGGGTGGCCGTCAGTGTTGGACGAAGTACTTGTTGGCTTGGCTTAGAGTTCTAAGGTGTATTAGGTATAAACAGGGAAGATATTATAAAAGGGGCTAAGTACCGATTGCGAGGAGATTATGCTTATCTTGCAGAAACGCTTCAAGACTGATACTATTTATATAAACATGTAGGTTTTGTGGTATAGTTTGATTTATGATGGGAGGGATAAATTAAGGAAAAGGTTCGGTCGTTTCGAACTGACCTTATATGCCATCGTAGGATAAAGAAGATGAATCACCGTTTGTTGCCCTTTTGGGCCCTTCACCAGGGCTTTGCAGGGCACAAATCTGAATCCTTCTGCTAGTTTGCCCTTACCAAAAGACCTTTCTTGAGCCCGCCTGGTCTCCTTGAAAGATAGTCAGAGAACAGTCAACCCGCAGCATCCTGGGCTCGTGCCGTGTGGCCAAGATTGCGCCTAAGTACGTACTACTCAATGAAAATGCGAGTACAAACGAGGCCTCAGGTGTTGAAGGTTTGCTACCTTCCGCGATGAAGCATCTGCTACACCTGGGGCAATGAAGCGCACCCCTGGCGATGTATGACACATGACAAGTACGTCATCACTAGCCTTAAGCATGTTGGCCCTGAGATGGGCTAACCCTAAGGCACATCCGTGGCTGAGTAGGGCAGTGGCTGATTGTGCAGTGTCAGTATAAACTAATTGTACATCATTGGATACTTGTGCTTGCTATTCGAAGCAAGTTTTGATCGTAAAGGTTCGTTCACTCATCAGACATCTGCCATTCTAAGAGAGGCGGCACATTAGTGGAAGAGACCAAATGCGGGCGTAGGATATAAATTGTTGCGCAATGTCAACACTTGACAATAGCATTGTGACTCCTTGGTGTGAAACTTCGATGGGAAATGCTATGGCATTCGGACGATAGTGTTGCATATGCAGAGCCCAAATTACCCCTTGACAGTATGTGAGGAACATACCCTTTAGCAATAGCTTCAGGCGTTTTATCCAAATAGAGCGTTTCATCATGCTGCCATCCCGTGTCAAGTGTGTGTTGTGGGTTCACTCTCGAACGTAACCTGGTCGCAGGTAGGACCCGGTCACCCTAATGAGTTACACACCTCGGTTATGAAGGGAGAAGTCGATCATGGCGACGGGCGAAGACAAAAGAAATCCCGCATTCTCTTCACTCGGCCGGTGAAGCGTAAGGAAGCCAAAAGTGAGAAAAGTGAAGCGGACGTGTGGGTAACGGAGAGCAAAGGCTGTTTCAAGGCGACCGATGCCCAATACTGTTACCGGAAATCATCATGGTCAAGTAAGGGAGAGTCAATGATGCTCCACTACCATTCGGGCGTCCTGGTACTGAGACGGGAAGTGCCCGGTTGCCCGTGCTGAGCTCAGCCTTGGGAGTCTTCAATCACCGGCGAATCGATACCACAAGTTTACGCATAGACATTGTTGTCATGATTGCGGGGTACTAAGAGGATCGGTTAGCATTGTGTGTTGATTGATTATACGGATGATTGTCTACCCGCAAAGGTACGGTGCATATATGCATCCAGAAGACGGGAGGGTATCCTTCTAGAAATTCGCGTACTCCACACTTGGGTTCCTTAATCTTACTCCGGAGTACAGTATGCCTGAACCCACATGACATTCCGAGTGGCAGTACAGAGTCCATTGCATTGGATGATGTCATGGATGCAGTGCATCTTTCGGTGCGCTAACAAATGTTCAGCCGACGCATCGCTTGGCAACCGGCAGGTGGAAAAGGTGGATACGGGAGAGCGGGTGATTCGCCCGCGACACTTGGGCAATGGGGACTCTTTCCTCCCGAATCAAAAGTCAAAGTTTTGGATGACGCTGACGGAGGATGTGAAGTCTGCTCCGTCGACTTCTGCGATATCTCATTTGTTAGGAGCCACTAGTGTTAGTGGTATCACCACGGTTAAAAGCGGAGGGGGCAGTGGAGACAAAGGACCATCTGAAGGTTGAAGTCCGGTTGATCCGGCATCTTCACCATTCCGAGACTGATATGCGAACTACTGGAAGAAAATGAGGCCTTGTGATACGGTTTTATCCAAGTCATGCCCTGAGGCTCTTCACAATGTTTGGTGGCATTGATTGGAATGATTGGATGAAGTCAAGCGATTGAGTTGCGGAACAGGAAAGACTCTCTTCCGGCGGGGGGCGTGACCATGGATGGTGCAAACATATGCAAAACGCAGCCAAGGGAAAAGGAACGGGATTGTCACTGCCACCCATGGTTTCCTGGTACTTTATTATCACCACTACAACTACAATTCCAATGTAGATCCCCACTCACTTTGGAACCACGGGAGCTTGTCGACAACCTGGAACATATTGGAGACTACTTCCCCTTCTCACTTCAAACATTGAGCGAATCAGACCATTCTTATTAAGGGAGCCCTGCTGGGGCGAATGCTCAGCTCTTACAGGAGGCAACTGGACTATACGAATTAGATAAGCTGGTTGGTGTCCCACTTTTATGGTGATCCATGCCATCATTAGATGGTTTCTGGCCGTTGTTAGTGCGCTTCGTCGAGGACCCTCTTTCGTCACAGCCCACTCAAGACTCCCAAAGACTATTGTTTTTCTTTTTTTATTCTTTACCGTCAATCACCGTTCTGATTGTTATCCTCCTTCTTTGATTTGTGATTTATTATCTTGCTCCTTGCTTCTCCTCGCCAAAGCCCCTGTGAATTGCTATCAATCTTCTGTTTTCCATAAATATCGCTGTCCTGCCGCTCGTGCTGTCTCACTCGTGGCCTGCAGGATCAGGCATCCGAAACTAGCTCCTTTTCTTTTTTGCCCCTCAGCCTTAATTTAGTTCTTCGACGACTTTCCTGGCCTGGTGCCCAAAAGATTCGATTTCACTCCAACTGCAGAATTCTTCCCCATTCTGTCTATTTCATGTAAATTCTTTGTGTCCTCCACCTCTGATTTGCCTCTCTTTTTAATCTTCAGACATCTCGTTGACAAAGCTTATCTCAGTGCTTTGTTCTCTTTGAATCAAACGTTGCCCACCTCCGCATTCCACGATTAGATTTTGTACCTCCCATTGTCTGTGAGGGATTGGAATAAGCCCTACTACGCACCCTCGGCCCATGTCTCCAAGTGGCTCACGTATTATTGATCCCATGCGAGCCTCCACCGGAACGGTGCAGCTCAGCTCCTCTTATGACCCCTCCTCCGCTAGTCGATCCGCATACTCCGGCTATCCGTCCAGCGCGCCCTATGTGGTGACAGCGTACGACCCACGGTATTTTCGGGAAGGAGGATTAGAAGCCCAGCGAGTCTCATCAAAAACTTATCGAGATGCTGGCCACTCAACCAAATTGCGAACCGAGTATGAAGTTCGCCCAAGACAACGGAGCAATACTACCTCCGCGGCAGACGCCCATTTGGCTCCTGGTCGGCTTCATGGCCCCAGAGCCCCTCCTGTCATAACAACTCACTACCGCCGTTCTCCTAGCCCTCTCCCAAGCCATGACCATCATCCGGTGCATTCCTCTTCGCCCCGGCGCCACCGGCGCCACCCTCTTTCCGTCTCTCATATCGATTATGCCAGTGATACAGGAAGGCTGGACCCGAACGATAGAGGGATTATGTCACCGATAGTTCACAGTGGTTACAGGGAACAGGATCCCAGTAGACGCTCGCGATATCCACCTACGGGAGGCCTTCGCAAGGGGGAGGACATTGACGATTATGATGCTTATTCCTATACCAATCCTCGCGAACAGTTTGAGAAAGATTCTGCCGCGCGAATTCACCACGATCGGGGCTCATACTGGAGGGAGAGGCCTCTGAGCTTGACCGGGATTGATGATCCTCAGCTAGTGTCAAGAAGCGGACCCCGATCGCCAAAGCCTCCTCCATCTACAAGAGGTTTCGACAGACTGGAGTGGGACCCAAGGGTACGGCGTCCTATGCAGGGCTCTGCTGATAGCGACGTTGACGTCGCCAGCGCGCACCGGCGGATGGGGCGACGAAATCCGGTTCATCTACACCAAGAAGCGGATGAAGGGTACTCTTCATACAGGAGCGATTACGAAGATGCTCACCGTCACCGGCATCGGCATCGACGGCATAACAGCAGTAGGACTAGTCGACAGCCTTATGATGATGGTGCGTCAAGGAGCTCCATCACTAATGAGCCTGCTCCCCAAGGCACTACTACTGGGCTAGGGACGGCTGTCCTAGGAGGTGTATATGATGAGCATGAATCTCAACGAGCCGAGCGCCATCGCTCTTACGATCACGATACGCGAGAGCGTCAGAATCGACCGCAGAGGCCGTCTAGACGCCGAGCCGACAACGATTCCGATGAATACACTTCTGACGAGGACCTGAGGACACACAGACGCGAGGCGTCGGCGCGCCCGAAAGCTAGCCGATCCGATGATTCTGCAAGCGGCAGCGAGCGCCCTCGATGGCGCCGGTCCCACTCACGCCGTCGTCCGCAGAATAGCCCTACCAACAAGGAGATGATCCAGGTAGATCGTCAGGAAGATAAAAGGGCAGAATCTACAGTTTCGAAGGATAGCGAGACTCCACCGAAAGGGATTCTAAAAACTCCTACGGATAAATTCCCAGAGGAACCGAACCCTGTACGAGAAGGGGTGGCGCCTCTGAAGGACGCGCACAAGAAAGGCATTCCTCCCGGAGCGCGATGGACTAAGATTGATCGTCGACTAGTCAATCCCGCGGCCCTGGAAGCTGGCCGTGAGCGCTTTGAGGAACGGTCGGACTACGTGATAGTCCTGCGGGTGCTGAGCAAGGAGGAGATCCAAGCGTATGCAGTCAGGACACAAGAGATACGAGGTATGTTTGACCTGAAGGACCCTAGATCCGTAGGTTTTCAATACTAACAGCTTATAGATGCTCGCTACCGTGAGTATGTTCAAGAGCGACGTCGGAGGCGAGAGGAAGATAAGCGACGTGGTCGTGCGGTAGATGACTTCTCAAGTGACGATGAGGAAGATGACGACGATTCTCCTGAGGGAGTCGAGGGTAAGCCGGCAGAGCAGCATAAGATGGCGGAGCCTGTGAAGTCAGCAGGCTAACCGACAACATTGGTCATGGACTTGGCTCTTGTTCCCTTTCTTGCCACCTTCTGTTATTTTCCTGTACTTGTTTTTTTTTTTTTATTTCAGTTTCATCTTCTACGTTCCGCAATCCGATTGTTCGGATCTGCGCCGTAGTGTACACATATGAAGTCATGTGCTCATTTCTTGGATACATAATGGGATGTCGACGATTACAATGTTAGTTCAGCGTGCAGATGAATTGTTGATCATGATGTTGTTCGGTGTTCATGTGGAAAGCGAAGCGATCAATCAAACGTGACCATGATGTTTTGGCTCTATGTTGCGGGTTATTTATTGCATCATTGTATACATCATTTGGGCCAGGTCCGGTCTCCAGCAAACATGGAGAGATCCAATGAGCAGGGGAGGAACGAATTTTTGCAAGTCTCCTGACTACTGTTAGAGTGATGTTGTACCACCGGAAGCCGCTCGGTGACTGGCTGAGGACACGAAGTTGAAGAAGGGAGGTAAGCTCTAGCAGGACGCTGTGTACCCCTTCAGAGCGGAGTTGGGTGCTTCTGCAGAGCAGCCCGTCCCTTCACGTTAGCACCTGTAGACACTGTTTGTTTGTTTCTCTTCCATTTACGTTTCGATTCGAAATGTTGAACGTCAATATGCATTCGGAAAGAAACCACATCTCTCACAAGCCGCGATGTAAGCCCTAGATTTCGATCAGCGTCGGACGTCGCATCGCCCGTGTTTAGCTTCCTTTTTAGTTGAACTCTCGAGATCCTATAGGCGCATCCTAACGCAACTCTCCCGTCGCGGATGAACATGTTGTATCGCACGCACGTCTACAAGGAATCGACGGGAAGACATGGGTCCCCTGAACGTCTTTTCGCCCGTCAACCGTTGAATTTCTTTTTTCTTTTTTCTTTTTTTTATATAGTAAAAAAGAAAAACGAATGATAGACATAGTTGTTTCTTTTCTATTATTATCCAACCGGCCACCTGTCATGAAGCGAGCGGACATAGTGCTCGAAACAAAAACAACCATGCATTTCCCCTTCGATGCGGGAGGGTGTGACAATGGCGTCCTTAGGCGCCGGAACATCATCTCATCTCATTCCCTCTCCTCCGCGAAAAAGAAAATCAGACGAGGCTGGTTTATTATAGGATGTGCGGGACAACTTCTGAATCCCAAAGCCACTTGGTTCATGACGGCCAAACAAACATCCATAGCTAAGCTAAATTTCCCGAGGGCCCGAGGATCGTTGCATTTCCAAGACCACTAGCATCCGAATGACGAAAGACGGTGGTGATGCGCCCCCCCAATCACGTCGGAGGCTGGCTGTTGGATGCGTTGCCTGGTGGTCGACAATCCTTTCGGAATATCGGCATGGAGCGCAACTACTTGTCATAGTATCTTTCTGATTAATCGGACTACTTTGGCTGTTTGCTCCAGGATAGGTAGTGATGTGCTAAACAACGATACCACCTCCCGCATTCGAGACCAGGAGATACTGGACAAATGTACGGGGACATCGAGTCATATTGCCCGTCGTCGTACGGATGTACGTATGTACATGCCTCCACCATGCACGTCCATCGTTCTGGTAGGTATGTCTAGGCGGCAAAGGGATTGTCGTTGATTTGAATTACTCCTCCAACGTTTCTGCATCTAATTAATAACGGGGTAAAGAAAAGAAAAAAAGAAAAAAGAGAAACAAAAACGAAAAGAAAAAAAAAAGACAAGTTTGACACAGCTCACATTCCGTTAGACCTGTCGGTGAATATTTAGTAAACTTTATGATGCGTTGCCTTAACTTACTTTTCTGCATCGGTTTTGCTTCTTTCCTTTTGTTTTTTGCTCCTGTCTCTCGTGAAGATTCTGTATCAATTCTACGGATGGACTTGGTTCCACGTCGGAAGATACTTCCCGCCGTCTTCTGTATGTTAGAATGTAGGACGTATGTACGGAGTACTTGGTATGTCTTCTTCACGTTGACAAGTCAGTCAGGACCCGTCTTTCGGCGTCTGGTAAACGGACGGTAAATTTCAAGGGCCTCGGGATGTGCCCTCTTTTTCGCTCCGCCAATCACCCGCCACTAGTTCGCTTTTGGCGTCAGTGCGAAGGGACCCAAGGATGAAACATGAACATGGTCTTTAATTGGACCTGGTCGGTTATTATTTGCTGATTTCGCGTAGATATCCGCTACTATTCCCCTTCTGTCCGGAGAGGTCGGGGGGGGGGGG